>NW_028317886.1:7477500-7635833 GCF_062004578.1 Staurois parvus
GTTCAACTTTGCCCACCTCAAGCAGCTGGGTCCACAATCAGCTTGTCACTGTGTACAATTAGTCCTTATTATCCCATCAGAAAACAGAAAAGGACTTCAAATTGTTGCATAAAACCTGAATTGCACTAACAAAGGTATAGACAGAATGCTAAAAGCCAATTGCCATTTCATGATAGTCAGCGCTTACTCATAAAGTTAGAATCTATGAATAAACACTGTCAAACATGAAAAAACATAACATGTCTGCAGCGTTGTGTATGTAAAGCAAAACAAAAAGGCATAGGGGTTGATTTACTAAAACTGGAGAGTGCAAAATCTGGTGCTCTGCACAAAAACCAATCAGCTTCCAGGTTTTTTTTTGTCAAAGCTTAATTGAACAAGTTTAAGTTAGAAGATGAATGGCTACCATGCACATCTGCACCAGATTTTGCATCTCCAGTTTTAGTAAAACAACCCCAGAGAGTCTCTAATAGTGTAGTAATACCTTTAATCCATGTCAACTAAAGAAATACACTCACAAAAGAAGAATAGAAATTCACTTAACTGTGGCCCAGGAAAAGTGGAAACTTTGATCTAGAAGCGGGAGGAACTCCATCTCTTCTTGACAGCTGGATGTTGCCCTTGACATGTATGATAATGGGTCTTGCTGAACTAATCCCAGCATCCTGGATTCCTTACAGTTCCAACAGCCACAGCTGACCATGGCTGGGAGCCTGGACTAGATGCAAGAAGATTTCCTGACTGGAATGAAACAATAAGACTGGAAGTGAATTTGAATAAATTTATTACTACAGTATTAGGGCATTCTCTGCCTTAATAATTAGAGATGAGCGAATCGAACATGACGAAGTGGAATTCGTTCCGAAGATTTGGAAAAATTCGATTCGCGACGAATCCGAAGATTAGCAAACTTCGGATGCACGAATCGAATTTTCCCAAAAATGGCGGCGACATGTGTGGCGACAGGAGAAAATGGACAGAGAAGATGGGGCGGGGATCTCTGGGAAGGCGCGCAGACAAGGCGCGCTGACCCATAATGCATTCATGAGTCATGAATCATGACATGTGATCGCATTAGCCAATCAGCAGCCAGCCAGCACTGTGTAATGGTGGAGCTATAAATCGCGGCCATCTTAGAATTCTCCATTAGCCTCCGGTCATTCAAGAGAGACAGACCTGTCTGTATTAAGGGACAGAGTTAGGGCCACAGAGACTTTAGGGCCACAGAATCGTTACTCAGGGACACAGAATCGTTACTCAGGGACACAGAATTGTTACTCAGGGACACAGAATCGTTACTCAGGGACACAGAATCGTTACTCAGGGACACAGAATCGTTACTCAGGGACATAGAATCGTTACTCAGGGACACAGAATCGTTACTCAGGGACACAGAATCGTTACTCAGGGACACAGAATCGTTACTCAGGGCCACAGCTATCAAAGAATCGAAAATTTAAAGTGACATACACCCTTTTTTTTTTTGGTGGCTGTCGTGCACAGTTGGTGCTGCAGTTTGCCGATTGTGCAAAATAAACTGACTTTCTGCTTCACAACCACTATTGTACGTTCAAAGAGTTAAATCCATTTACACGCCGGATGGTGGTAATATTTTTTGGGTGATTAGTGCATTCCAGTGACACAAACGTACAGTTTCCAGCCAATGGCAAGCTGCAATTGACCGATTGTGTACAATAAACTGACTTTCTGCTTCACAACCACTATTGTACGTTCAAAGAGTTAGATCCATTTACACGCCGGGTGGCGGTAATATTTTTTGGGTGATTAGCGCATTCCAGTGACATAAACGTACAGTTTACAGCCAACGGCAAGCTGCAATTGACCGATTGTGCTAAATAAACTGACTTTCTGCTTCACAACCACTATTGTACGTTCAAAGAGTTAAATCCATATACACGCCGGGTGGCGGTAATATTTTTTGGGTGATTAGTGCATTCCAGTGACATAAACGTACAGTTTCCAGCCAACGGCAAGCTGCAATTGACCGATTGTGCTAAATAAACTGACTTTCTGCTTCACAACCACTATTGTACGTTCAAAGAGTTAGATCCATTTACACGCCGGGTGGCGGTAATATTTTTTGGGTGATTAGTGCATTCCAGTGACATAAACGTACAGTTTACAGCCAACGGCAAGCTGCAATTGACCGATTGTGCTAAATAAACTGACTTTCTGCTTCACAACCACTATTGTACGTTCAAAGAGTTAGATCCATTTACACGCCGGGTGGTGGTAATATTTTTTGGGTGATTAGTGCATTCCAGTGACAGAAACGTACAGTTTCCAGCCAACGGCAAGCTGCAATTGACCGATTGTGTACAATAAACTGACTTTCTGCTTCACAACCACCATTGTACGTTCAAAGAGTTAGATCCATTTACACGCCGGGTGGCGGTAATATTTTTTGGGTGATTAGTGCATTCCAGTGACATAAACGTACAGTTTACAGCCAACGGCAAGCTGCAATTGACCGATTGTGCTAAATAAACTGACTTTCTGCTTCACAACCACTATTGTACGTTCAAAGAGTTAAATCCATATACACGCCGGGTGGCGGTAATATTTTTTGGGTGATTAGTGCATTCCAGTGACATAAACGTACAGTTTCCAGCCAACGGCAAGCTGCAATTGACCGATTGTGTACAATAAACTGACTTTCTGCTTCACAACCACTATTGTACGTTCAAAGAGTTAGATCCATTTACACGCCGGCTGGCGGTAATATTTTTTGGGTGATTAGTGCATTCCAGTGACATAAACGTACAGTTTCCAGCCAACGGCAAGCTGCAATTGACCGATTGTGCTAAATAAACTGACTTTCTGCTTCACAACCACTATTGTACGTTCAAAGAGTTAGATCCATTTACACGCCGGGTGGCGGTAATATTTTTTGGGTGATTAGTGCATTCCAGTGACATAAACGTACAGTTTACAGCCAACGGCAAGCTGCAATTGACCGATTGTGCTAAATAAACTGACTTTCTGCTTCACAACCACTATTGTATGTTCAAAGAGTTAAATCCGGTTTTATTTTTGGGGTGCTTATTGAATTAAAGAGTATGTCAGACAACACGCAGAGGAGTGGCAGAGGAGGCAATGTTTCTGGAGTGAGCAGACGTGGCAGCAGAGGAAGGGGTCGAGGCAGCACTAGTCGCAGCCAGAGGCCAGTGCTCCCGGTGTCATCCAGCGGTCGTGTCTCCACCGACAACCCTGCTGTCATCGATTGGTTGACTCGGTCGTCTTCCTCTTCCCAGGTCACCTCTGACACCTACAGCCAACGGTCGGTGGGTACGTCAGACACAACCGTTAGTTGGCATGGCCCGGGAGCAAGCCCACTGAAATCACGTGTCCTCGACCTGCCCCTGTCCTTTGGTGTTCCCTCACCAAGCGAAGTATCGCATGCTGTGGGCTCAGCCCCACTGTACAGTGAGGAAGAGCTAACAGAGGGCGGTCAGGAACGGGGGGAGACATCCGCCTCTTCAGCAGCCAGGCGAAGAAGTACTGGCGAGGAGAGTGGCTCGGTAGCCGGTCTAGAGACAGGTCTGTCTCCTGACCCACACGCAGCCGAGGGGGCTAGTAGTGACGCGGAGACCCTAATTGATGATGATGAGGCTGATCGCACTTGGCATCCTCGTCGTCATCAGGCTATTGCTTCCGCATCATCAGGAGAAGAGGGTGCCAGCTTGCCAGCGAGCAAAACAGTCGGTGGGTTGCCCAGGAGGCAGCAGGGTCGCAGCAGTGTCAGTGGAGCCAAACGGCCACGGAGTAGAGCACCAGCTCCACTGCAGCCTACCACCACGGCCAGTAGTGGTGCCGGTGTGCACGGAGGAAGTAGCAGTCAGCCAGTGAGGAGTAGTGGGGGCAAAGTTTCCTACTCGGCGGTGTGGAAATTTTTCGTCACGCCGCCCGAGGAAGTAAACGTAGCCGTATGTCGACTATGTGGCCAGAAAGTCAAGCGTGGCCAGGGGGCCAATGTTGGGACTACAGCGTTGCGTTAGCATATGCAGCGTCGCCATTCGGTGGCCTGGGAAAACCGTGATAAAGATACGGCGGTTCTGCCTGTCCCAGCCCCCGCTCCATCACCCGCTCCGTTACTTGCTCCGTCACACGACGTCAATCGCCCTCTATCAGCCAGTCAAGGCTCCAACACCTCTGCTGAGGGGAGTTGTCGCTCGTTGGCATCTTCCGCTCGTTCAGATGCTCCTTCTCCTGCTACTCCTCTTCACGGATTCCGTCAGCAGTCTTTCTTGGAATTCGTTTCCAAGAGACAACAGTTTGCGAGCACGCACCCGACGGTGCAGAAGCTGAACGTCCTCCTGTCCAAGTTGCTGGTGCTGCAGTCCCTCCCTTTCCAAGTGGTGGACTCAGCACCTTTCCGAGAAATGATGGCTTGTGCCGAGCCGCGGTGGAGAGTGCCAAGCCGGCATTTCTTCGCCAAAAAGGCAGTGCCAGCCCTCCATTCACATGTAGAAGAGATGGTGGGCCAGTCTTTGAGCATGTCGGTCTCTGCCAAAGTGCACGGCAGCGCCGACGTGTGGAGCTGTAACTACGGTCAGGGACAGTACATGTCATTTACAGCCCACTGGGTGAACGTGGTGCCGGCACAGCCGCACCAGCAACTTGGACAGGTCACGCCGCTTTTGCCTCCACGTTTGCACGTCCTTGGTCCAGCAAAGATGTCCGCCTCTACCACCTCTTCTTCCGCCGTGTCCTCAGCCGCCACCCCCGTGCCAAGTCCCATTACCCGACCGGCATATCACATGTGCAGGGCACAACGGTGTCACGCTGTACTGCACCTGGTATACCTTGGCGAACGTAGTCACACAGGGGAGGAACTTCTGAGTGTAATGAACAGAGAAATCGACAGATGGCTGTCTCCGCGCAAACTGAAAATCGGAACCATGTTGACCGACAACGGAAAGAACATGGTGTCTGCTCTGCGTCAAGGAAGGTTGTGCCATGCGCCATGCATGGCTCACGTGTTCAATCTGGTTGTCAAGCGGTTCCTAAAATCCACCATCCCACTGCAAGACATCCTTAAAATGTCACGTAAACTTTGCATGCATTTCAGCCATTCCTACACCGCAAAGCACACCCTCCTTGAGCTGCAGCGGCAGAACGGAATTCCACAGCATCGCCTGATCTGCGACGTTGCAACAAGGTGGAATTCAACCCTACATATGTTAGACCGCCTTTACGAACAGCGAAAGGCCATCACCGATTTCCTGATGTTACAAGCGGATAAAGGTACTCCCCTGTGTAACTTAGATGTCAGCCATTGGCAGCTCATGCGTGACACCTGCCGCTTGCTCAGGCCCTTTAAGGAGGCCACGCTATTCGTGAGTCGGCAGGACTATGGGATGAACGACGTCATTCCTCTGTTGCACGTCCTGGAACAAATGCTGTTAACAATGGCTGGTCAGGGTGCGGTAGACGTGGCGCACAGATCTCAACGCCACATGACCCCTGTGGGGGCAGGACAGGAAGAAGAGGAGGAGGTAGAGGAGGACATTGGTGCTCAGGAATTATTGAGTGAAATGGGTGTTTTTTCCACTCAGCGGACAGGAGTGGAGGAGCAGGAGCATCTGGTAGAGGAGGAGGAGGAGACAGAGGACCCAGACGCACCGTGGCAGTATGCTGTGGAGATGGAGGCAGGGAGTCCCTCGCATTCCTTGGCACAAATGGCCCATAGCATGCTCGGTTGCTTGCGTAGCGACAGCCGAATAATAACCATCAGACAGAGGGATGACTTTTGGCTGTCCACATTGTTGGACCCTCGCTACCGTTCAAAAATGGTGGCCTTTTTCACACCTGCTGAGAGGGAGGCCAAAATAAAGTACTATAAAAAACACCTATGTAGTCATGCAGTATATAGCCCTATCGGCCACTTTCTGGCATCCAGTTGCTGTAGCCCCCATCACCACACTGTGCCACGGGCCCCTGTACCGCCTTCTCATACTGCTGCCAGATCCATCCTCTGCCATGTGCGTCTTTGTCGTCTGCTCACGCTGCTGGGTTCCAGTTTTAAACCGAGGCCTGTGTTTGGCTTCCGAATACTGCTGCATCCACCGCCACCCTGTGCCATGTGTCTTTGTCGTCTGCTCACGCTGCTGACGGCTTCCGCTTTTTAACCTAGGCCTGTGTATGGCTTCCGAATACTGCTGCCTCCACCGCCACCCTGCGCCATGTGCCTCTGTCGTCTGCTCACGCTGCTGACGGCTTCCGCTTTTTAACCGAGGCCTGTGTTTGGCTTCCGAATACTGCTGCATCCACCGCCACCCTGCGCCATGTGTCTCTGTCGTCTGCTCACGCTGCTGACGGCTTCCGCTTTTTAACCTAGGCCTGTGTATGGCTTCCGAATACTGCTGCCTCCACCGCCACCCTGAGCCATGTGCCTCTGTCGTCTGCTCACGCTGCTGACGGCTTCCGCTTTTTAAACTAGTCCTGTGTATGTCTTCCGAATACTGCTGCCTCCACCGCCACCCTGCGCCATGTGCCACTTTCAGGTCTCCTTACACTGTTGGTGGGTTCCATTTTGTGATAGGGTGCTGTATGGCCTTCCATTGCTGCTGCCTCCACCGCCACCCTGCGCCATGTGCCTCTGTCGTCTGCTCACGCTGCTGACGGCTTCCGCTTTTTAACCGAGGCCTGTGTTTGGCTTCCGAATACTGCTGCATCCACCGCCACCCTGCTCCATGTGTCTCTGTCGTCTGCTCACGCTGCTGACGGCTTCCGCTTTTTAACCTAGGCCTGTGTATGGCCTTCAATTGAAGCTGCTTCTGCTCCGCCACTCTGCCATTGGACTCTTGATAGTCGTCTCCCCACGCTGCTGCTGGGGGGACTTTTTAACATAGGCCTCTGTATGGCCTTCAATTTTAGCTGCTTACGCTCCGCCACTCTGCCATGGGCCCCTGTACCGCCTCCTCATGCTGCTGCCAGGCCCGTAATCTGCCATGGGCCCCCGTACCGACTCCTCATGCTGCTCCAAGGCCCGTAATCTGTCATGGGCCCCTGTACCGCCTCCTCATGCTGCTGCCAGGTCCAGAGTGTGTCATGGGTCCCTGTACGGCCTCCCATTGCTGCTGTCTCCATCGCCACACTCTGCCATGTGCCACTTTCAGGTCTCCTCACACTGCTGGTGGGTTCCATTTTGTCATAGGGCGCTGTATGGCCTCCCATTGCTGCTGCCTCCACCGCCACACTGTGGCTCCACACTCTGGTTTTGGCCCCGTGACTGCCCAAATGAGTGAAGTGTGCGGTGATTCTAAGATCGACGGCACTCATCTGCATGTCATACTGACTGACAGTATTATTTCTCTTCCCCAGCAGATTCCAAGGGCATTTAAATTAAAGGTACAGTGTTCTGCACTAATATAAAGGCTCTCTGAAGCCTAGAAACACCCTTTTTATAAGTTAAATTCGCAGCGAATATATTGGGCACGAAGCGAATTTAATCGGCGAATTCGGCGAATTTTTGAATAATTCGCTCATCTCTATTAATAATGTAATAACGGTTTTACACTAAAAACTCTGTTTTCATGCATCATCCATTTTTTGTGTTTGTCTATTGCAGTTCATTTAGTTTCATATGGCATGTTTCTTTCTGCTCTGAGCCGAGACTAAAACATATAAATATAAAAAGGAACTCATAGAAGAGACACATAAGATAAACTAGAGAATGTAAAGTCTAGTCTTTATTGACAGTTATTGCATGTCAGTATGGTTGAGGCTAAGAATTAGGGATCCTGCTTACGGCTTCAATTATATACAACTCAACTGATTTCTTAATAAATTACAATTCAAGAGCAGTTTGCATTGAACACATGATCAATATACAAGTTGGTTGTTTATTGTAATTTCAATACTCAGAAGGAAATCTCAATATATATCACCATTATCTGCCAGATAATTATGTTGCCAGTGTGCAGTAAAGATTAATTCAAGAAAATTGTGAGTGTCTGAATGCAGCATGGTTTATAAATTAAATGCTTTAGTTTTTATTTTTTCTGATTGCTGTAATACATGCATTTGTATACCAAACTAAAGCACAAATAATTCTTGTCTGTACACAAATGCTCAGCCAATGTCTGCGCATAAAATATATTTTAATTTAATTGATTTAATTAGGAGTGGTAAGCTAATGCAAAAGTCTTTTAAGAGATTCTCACATGCATTAATTTGTAGCATTAACATTAACAGCGAAAACAATCCTAAACAAGACTATAGATCTCATTTTGAAGAAATGTGTTTTTATGTAAATTGAAAATACTTTATTTCTAATCTACATTTGTAATTACTTCCAAGAAGGGATGTCTGTGGATTAGTATAAAACTGAATTATTACATTAATGAGACCATAACTTTTTTTTTTCTTTTAATTGTCTTAGCGTACAAAAATATTGTACCATTAGTGAATAAGGTAATTACATAGCATCTGCATGAGTGGCAAAGACTTTGGGGGAAATTATAAAGGGTGTTATGAAAATCCTTTAGAATTCTGTAGTGGCACTGCACCAGAATTGTAGGTGCTTGTGCTCAGTCCATATTGTAAAGCGCTGAGCAAACTGTTGGCGCTATATAAATCCTGAATAATAATAATAATCCATGTACCTATAAGTGACAATCTTTGTAAATCTGACAGTGCCTGGCCAACCCCAAATAAAACACCCCAATATCAGACTAAAAGTGTAAATTGGCAGCACTAAAATATATATATATATATATATATATATATATACATATACAAAAAAACCTATATATCATAGTATCATAAGAAAACAATAAATTCAAGGGTAATTTCAAAAACAATCAAATCTTTGTGTCAATTAGAGATGAGCGAAGAAATGAAAAATTCGATTCGGCTGATTCGGCGAATTCCAGTGTGAAATTCGATTCGATGCGAATTTCTCCGCTACGAAGATGACTTATTTAAAGGGTTTCTAGGCTTCAGAGAGCCTTTAAATTAGTGCAGAACACTGTACCTTTAATTTAAATGCCCTTGGAGATGAGGAAGGAGAAGGAGAAGGATGAGAAGAAGGAGAAGGAGAAGGATGAGAAGAAGGAGAAGGAGAAGGATGAGAAGAAGGAGAAGGATGAGAAGAAGGATGAGAAGAAGGAGAAGGAGAAGGATGAGAAGAAGGAGAAGGAGAAGGATGAGAAGAAGGAGAAGGAGAAGGATGAGAAGAAGGAGAAGGATGAGAAGAAGGAGAAGGATGAGAAGGAGAAGGATGAGAAGGAGAAGGATGAGAAGAAGAAGGCTGAGAATAAGGAGAAGGATGAGAAGAAGGAGAAGGAGAAGGATGAGAAGAAGGAGAAGGATGAGAAGAAGGAGAAGGAGAAGGATGAGAAGAAAGAGAAGGATGAGAAGGAGAAGGATGAGAAGAAGAAGGATGAGAAGAAGAAGGATGAGAAGAAGGAAAAGGATGAGAAGAAGAAGGATGAGAAGAAGGAGAAGGATGAGAAGAAGGAGAATGATGAGAAGAAGGAGAAGGATGATAAGAAGGAGAAGGAAGAGAAGAAGGAGAAGGAGAAGGATGAGAAGAAGGAGAAGGATGAGAAGAAGGAGAAGGATGAGAAGAAGGAGAAGGATGAGAAGAAGGAGAAGGATGAGAAGAAGGAGAAGGAGAAGGATGAGAAGAAGGAGAAGGATGAGAAGAAGAAGGATGAGAAGAAGGATGAGAAGAAGGAGGAGAAGGATGAGAAGAAGAAGGATGAGAAGAAGGAGAAGGATGAGAAGAAGGAGAAGGAAGAGAAGAAGGAGAAGGAGAAGGATGAGAAGGAGAAGGATGAGAAGAAGGAGAAGGATGAGAAGAAGGAGAAGGATGAGAAGAAGGAGAAGGATGAGAAGAAGGAGAAGGATGAGAAGAAGAAGGATGAGAAGAAGGATGAGAAGGATGAGAAGAAGGAGAAGGATGAGAAGAAGGAGAATGATGAGAAGAAGGAGAAGAAGGAGAAGGATGAGAAGAAGGAGAAGGATGAGAAGAAGGAGAAGGATGAGAAGAAGGAGAAGGATGAGAAGAAGGAGAAGGAGAAGGATGAGAAGAAAAAGGATGAGGAGAAGGAGAAGGATGAGAAGAAGGAGAAGGATGAGAAGGAGAAGGATGAGAAGAAGGAGAAGGAGAAGGATGAGAAGAAGGAGAAGGATGAGAAGAAGGAGAAGGATGAGAAGGAGAAGGAGAAGGATGAGAAGGAGAAGGATGAGAAGAAGGAGAAGGAGAAGGATGAGAAGAAGGAGAAGGAGAAGGATGAGAAGAAGGAGAAGGATGAGAAGAAGGATGAGCAGAAGGAGAAGGATGAGAAGAAGGAGAAGGATGAGAAGAAGGAGAAGGATGAGAAGAAGGATGAGAAGAAGGATGAGAAGAAGGAGAAGGATGAGAAGAAGGACAGTTCTGTGACAGTTTCTGTCTATTTCTGACAGTTCTGGGACATTCACTCCATACAGCGGTTTCAACCGCTGTATGGAGGGAATGTCATAGAACTGTCAGAAATAGACTATTAATGACAGTTCTGGGACTGTCCTTCCATGCAGCGGTTGAAACATTGTATGTATTTGTTTCCATAAATGGATCCATAAATGGATCCATTTATGGAAACAAATACATACAATGTTTCAACCGCTGCATTGAAGGACAGTCCCAGAACTGTCATTAATAGTCTATTTCTGACAGTTCCATGACATTCCCTCCATACAGCGGTTAAAACAGCTGTATGCAGTGAATGTCCCAGAACTGTCATAAATAGTCTATTTCTGACAGTTCTGGGACATTCACTCCATACAGCGGTTTCCGGCAAAAAGTGTATGTGCAGAGTTCCTCTATTCTGCAGATACACTTAGAGGAGCTCTGCAGATACACTTAGAGGAGCTCTGCACATACACTTTTTTCCGGTTTGGAATTATTCTTATTTTCATCCTACTTCTTCTTCTTCTTCTTCATCCTCATCCTCATCCTCTTCTTCTTCTGAGGATGAGGATGAAGAAGAAGAAGAAGAAGAAGAAGAAGTAGGATGAAAATAAGATTAATTCCAAGCCGGCAAAAAGTGTATGTGCAGAGCTCCTCTAAGTGTATCTGCAGAGCTCCTCTAAGTGTATCTGCAGAATAGAGGAACTCTGCACATACACTTTTTGCCGGCTTGGAATTATTCTTCTTTTCATCCTACTTCTTCTTCTTCTTCTTCTTCATCCTCATCCTCAGAAGAAGAGGATGAGGATGAGGATGAGGATGAGGAAGAAGAAGAAGAATGAAAAGAAGAATAATTCCAAGCCGGCAAAAAGTGTATGTGCAGAGTTCCTCTATTTCTGACAGTTCTCTCACAGCTTCTTCACATGTACAGCGGTTGAAATATCTGTATCCTAAATGGAAACTAATAGATACAAATTGTATCTATTAGTTTCCATTTAGGATACAGATGTTTCAACCGCTGTACATGTGAAGAAGCTGTGAGAGAACTGTCAGAAATAGAGGAACTCTGCACATACACTTTTTGCCGGCTTGGAATTATTCTTCTTTTCATCCTACTTCTTCTTCTTCTTCTTCTTCTTCTTCTTCTTCTTCTTCATCCTCATCCTCATCCTCTTCTTCTGAGGATGAAGAAGAAGAAGAAGTAGGATGAAAAGAAGAATAATTCCAAGCCGGCAAAAAGTGTATGTGCAGAGTTCCTCTATTTCTGACAGTTCTCTCACAACTTCTTCACATGTACAGTGGTTGAAACATCTGTATCCTAAATGTAAACTAATAGATACAATGTTTCAACCGCTAAACATGTGTTCCTTCTGTCAGAGAACTGTCAGAAATAGCGGAGCTCACTGCAGGGACACTTTTGCCGGCTGATCGGGAAATGTTCGATTCGCGCACCCGAAGTAGGCAAAATTTCGGTTTCGACACGAATCGAATATTTCCTGAAATTCGACTCGAATTCCGGTTCGCCTAGTTCGATTCGCTCATCTCTAGTGTCAATCTATGTGCTAAACACAATTGTGCATATAATTCCAATCAAGTCTCTATAGCTATCAATGTGCTTGAAACCTTAATATTGTGCCACAAATAAAAGTGTTCTTTGTAAATATATGTGCGTTCTTTTCTTTTATCATCTGTAAATTCCAGTGCTTACATCCCAGTGGTTTGGATAGCTTACAAGAAACAAATGACCTTCTAGTAAATGAAAGGTCTATCAGCACTTTAAGGTGTGTATTTTCAAGCCAGCAGAGAAACCTTCACATCCATATACATCTCATACAATCAATTCCCCATTGAGCATCCATACAATTAATTCTAGATTGAGCATCCATGATATTTAATGTGAATCTTTTAGCAAAATCAAAAAATGACATTTATGATGCAGTCGTTCAACACCAAAATAAAGATAATATAGCCACCACACCTAATACAGGCCATAGACGGGTCCTTTATTGGCCAAAATTTTCGTCTGCACGAAAAATAGTGCGGCCAGCCCATCGGCCATTTTTCACAGATCTTCTCATTTATTTTTATCAGTCATGCTGGAAAATTTACGAAAAATGGCTGTTTTTCGTTGACATTGGTGGCAGCATCGGTAACAGCACCGACCGATTTTTTGTTTATCGGCCAACAATTTGGCCGATAAACGGCCCATCTATGGCCAGCCCAAGGACTGGTAAGATGCAACCTCTTAAATTTTTGTGTTTACATATGCTTTAATTGGTCAGATGGAAGTCTTTTCTCAGAGCTTACTACCATTTTACAGAACCCTGCCTACACCTAAACTGACTGGCATATTTAAAGAACAGAAAACCCAAAAATAAAGTCATTCAGGCAATCAAAAGATCAGCAAGAAAGAAAGAAAAATACATTATATATATATATATATATATATATATATATATATGGCTTCATGCTGTTATAACCAGGGGCAGACTGACCATTTGGAAACTCAGGCACTGCCCGAGGGCCCGGGGTCAGTAGGGGGCCCCATGAGATGCCCCTGGTACCTTTTTTATAGGCTTTTTTGAGTTTGGGCAAGGACACAGGGGCCCCATGATCCCCTATTGCCCGAGGGCCCCATGAGTTGTCAGTCCGTCCCTGATATAGAGAGAGAGATAGATAGAGAAAGGATAACAGATGTTTAAAAGCCCCATCACGTTTCAGCATTATCAGCATTTCTGTAGTTTGGCTTTTTGTACTCATACTTTTCTAAATCCTTTGGACAGTCTTTTATATGAATCTTCATTTAAGTTGGTCAATACCCTGATGGAAAATACTTACTACCAAAATTGGTTATGGTATGTACAGTATACTTAAAAGTACCTTTTATGAGCTCATCTCTGTATGCAGGATGATTCGGGTGAGGAAGCCAATATTAGTGATTTATTGTCAATCAAACTGCCAGTGGTCTTACTCTGAATCTATTTTGCTTTCATCCAAAAGGCTATATTCTTTCAAACAAAGATAAGCTTACAATGTGATCATGGATATATTATAAACACGTCAAATTTGCAAGATAATAGGGCCAGTTTACTAAAGGAGTGGAGAATGTTCACTTCACTTACTGTATCTTCATGAATAAAGTGAAGCTGGTTTAAAGTAACAACACTATGGGGTTGATTTACTAAAACTGGAGAATGAAAAATCTGGTGCAGCTGTGCATAGTAGCCGATCACCTTCTAACTTCAGCTTGTTCCATTAAGCTATGACAAAAACACCTGGAAGCTGACTGGCGTCTATGCAGGGTTGCAGAGCTGCACCAGATTTTGCACTCTATAGTTTTAGTAAATAAATCCCTATGTCACTTCCTTGCAATTAGCAGCAGTGCTGTCAGCATGTTGTTTCAGCTTCGAAAGTTGGCAGTTAGGCTGCCTATTGGAAAGACCTGATAAATAGCCCAATGGTCAACTGATAAGGCTGCCTCTAAAAGCAAGGCAGCTACTAATTATTGTCAGCCTGTAAGGAGAAGTGCTGTCACTGTCAGGATGTTTAGATAATACATTTTGAAATAGATTCACAAAAAATTTTTGCTTATGGAAATGGAACATGAGGCCAGACATATTGAAAAATAGATTTTGAGTCTATATATACTTTACCAATCAGTTTACTAAGTTAATATCTTCTATGTCTTTGCAAAATTAACCACAAATTAACCCCAATAACAAAGATGACCAAGTTAGGCATTTTGGAAGGTTTGTGTATCATTTATTTATCATCTTTTCTAAACACTTAAAGATTTAAAAGATGTTTGAAAGAAGGACATCTATGCAGCCTAAATTTCCAAACAAGACTGTGCTGTTTATTTAATAAACACAAAAAAGTGACCAGTTCAGGATTTAGTCTGATTGGTTGCTATGGATTCTAAATGTTAAACGTTACTGACTAAAACATAAATAATGAATGGTGTTGCACTGCTCTATAAAACCATATACTGTATATCCACAGTGATCACCACTATCCATCTAAAATTAATCCAAACCATAATACAGTCAAACAAGCACCAAACATAAATATACAATATTACTTAATAAGATATAGTGTAATGTATTCCAATAAAATTATGCATACTGTGATGGACCGCCTGTCACCCAGACTGGGTGATTCTGTAAGAGATCTGCTGCCTCACTGCTGGGACACAGGCCCAAGGTATTATAGCTGGGTATTGCACCTAAGGACTAGACATGACTAGCTTAGGTGCAACTGGAACTCTTTATTGAAAAGAAATACAGGTTTGAATACACTTCAGAAATAGGGGCAGTCCCCACATGAACAATAAAACAACTATTACAAATTGGGACAAACATCCCACACTGATTGGATAATGATTTAAAGTTGACACAAGACTAATCCTATCAAGTAGGAACCTCCAGGAGGACAAGCACACAGACAGAAACAATAGGTGACTCAATTAACTTAATTAAGAATGGAACAAATACATAATGGTAAACATCTCACACCTTGATAAACAGATTGCAGCAAGAGATCTCAGTATCAGGTTGTTTTCAGCTGATTATATTAACATCCGTTCTGAGTCCCTTAGTCTAGGAGGGGGGTTGAAGCAGTCAATGTTGGTTTGGGCACAGAGGCCCAAATATGTATGCAGGTCCTCCACTTCTCAGAGTTTGTGTGTTTTGGTGAGACATGGACTTCCCACCTCCCAGAGAATAGAACCCACTCAGATGCCAGGGCCTATGATCAGTAGGCAAGAGGCTATTCTGCAGTCCCCTCCAAAAGCCCCTGTCCCTGTTGGGCCTGTCACACATACTATGCTCCAGTGATATAGTACAAACAACACTATAAATGATAAATAAATGATAAATAACATCAACTTATCTGTTGCTCTATTTAGTGATTATAACCAATCATATATCCTACAGAAAAAAATTCTTTAAAAAGTGATAAAATGTGAAAAGTCCACAGTGTTCCAGTGTTGGGAAAACCCTCAATTACTGTATGTTAACATAAAAAACTCTCCAACACGCATTTTCATGAATCATGCTCAGTGTCTTGCCCTTTAAATTTCAATAAATAGTGCTCCACCACTGGACAGATTGCATGCTCACCTTCAAATGTGAACCATAAATAATATAGGTTTTATGCCCTCATTCCTTTAAAACATGGTATCTGTTTTGTCTGGATGGGGATCATATGCAAGAAAGGCATGCAGGTCCCTTTAAGAGATTGACTCCTACTGTTAGAGGCTGGGGATAACACTTAGAAGACAGAAGACATCGCCCATAGTGTAACAAGTGTATTAAAATAATGATGTACAAACACTTTTAGGCACTCACTTTAAGTACAGATATCCAAAAACATGTCACTGCACAGAGAAATGCCTACTTTCGGTTTTGACTCTGGTTTTGACTGGAAGTGATGTCACCTGGCTCTGCCAGACTCATTGCGCCATTAACCACCTGACTTCAACTTTTTTGATTGATTCTTTTTTAACCAAGGCAGCCCATACATTGATCATTTTTTTCCATTCAACCAACAGGTTGGAGCATAAAACAAAAAAGATCTGATTCAAAGATCTGATTCAGTGCATAGCCTGTGCTTCCTACCCCGTTTTATATCACTCATTGTAATGCCACCCATATTTAACAGGGTGAAAGTAACCTTACACCTGTGCACCATAGGTGTCAGCTTATTGTCATCATGTTAAAAGGACAGCAATATGGGTGGCATTCCAATGACTGGTATTAGGCTAGGTTCACAGTAGCTACAATTTGTCATGGATCACTTTTTAGAGTGTGGCTAAACAGCCAATTTCAAGCATTTTTTGTCACATCCTGAATGCCTATGTGTGTGGTTTTTTTTCTTTTGAGCCAAACTGCAGTTTATATTGGGAATAATGTGCCACAACCGCAAGTCAAGAGTTTTTGCTTACAGTTGACTTGAATGGCTGAATTTGCAAACTCAACATCCTGCGTTAAATTTGCGGCGGCGTGTTAATAGCCTTCTACAGCTGGAGTTTAGACTTTAGATGGGAAGCCAGGTGTCGGTGAAACTGCAGCTCAGCCATCTGTTTTCACCACCCTCTGGCCACCTCTGTGAATGATGTAGGGGGGCTCTTGGGACCCTGAGGTAAGGGAGAAACCCCAGGGACCTTAATACAAGGGGGGACTCTAGGGACCATAATGTTGGGGTGGACTCTTGGGACCCTGATGCAAGAGAGGTAACTCTAGGGACCCTGATGCAAAGGCGATGACTTTGGGGACCCTGATGCAGGGTGGGGTGACTTTGGCAACCCTGATTCAATGGGGGTGGATATGGAGACCTTTATGCAAGGGGGTGACTCTGAGGACCCTGATGTAAGGGGGGTCTCTCGAAACCCTGATGTAAGAAGGAGGGGGGACCCTGATGTAAGGAGGAGGGGGACCCTGATGTAAAGTGTGTACTCTGGGAACTTGACAAAACTAGGGCAACAATGGGGACCCTCCTTTAGGGGAGTCACTGTAGGAACCCTGATGTAAAGAGGGGGTGCTCTGTGGACCCTGATATTAAAAGGGGGACTCTGGGGACCCTGACTTAAGAAGTAGGTGACTCTAGGGACCCTGATGTTGTGGGGGGGAGACTCTGGGGACCCTAATGTTTGGGATGAAAGACTCTGAGGTCCCTTATGTAAGGAGGGAGTGCTCTGGGAACCATACTGTAAGGGAGGTGTAAGGCAGTGACTCTTGGTACTCTGATGTAAGGAAGGGAACTATGGAGACCCTGATGTAAGAAGGGTTCTTGGGACTCTGAGATAAAGGGGTGGAACCCTGAGGGCCTATATTCAAACAAGGTCTCAAGGGACCCTGATGTTAGGGGGAGTGACTCTGGAGACACTGATGTTGAGGGTACTCTTGGGACCCTGATGTAAAGGGGAAGGACTCTGATGTGGAGGGGGGACTCTGGGGGCTCTGTTTGAGGAGGAACTCTGATGGGGATTATTGATATAAGAGAGAAATCTGATGTGAACAGGTGGGCTTGTCCTGATGCTGTACTTTAGATGTTGTTTTGTATGTTACTTACTTCTGACCCCTGCACTCTATACATTATGTTGTAGATTACCTAGTCATGACCAAAGTGTTTATTGTCCCAACAGTTGGTGGTTTTAATGAAGTTCCTTTTTAAGGTAGGCTCAGACAGGCAAAGTGATCATTTTTGGTGTGCAAAAAAAGCATATGTGATGGAAACATTTAAGTATTAAAGTTGATCTTTCATTCTGTGGTTTATGTTTATCTTTGAGACTGTCACTTGTGACATAGTAAGTTGGAGTATTTTGTAGGTACATGGACTGTGGTGTATGTGTGCAATCTACAGCCACTAGGCACAAATTCTGTTTAATCATCCCCCTTTAACCACTTCAAGTCCGAACACTTTCACCTCCTTCCAATCCAGGCCAATTTTCAGATTTAAGCACTGTCACACTTTGAATGACAATTGCGCGGTCATGCAACACTGTACCCAAATTACATTTCTAGCATTTGTTTGAGTCAGATAAAACTCTTGTTTGGTGGTATTTATTCACCACTGGGATTTTTATTTTTTTGCTATATAAATGAAAAAGACCAAAGATTTTGAAAAAAAGTGTTTTTCTTATACAATTTTGCAAATAACTAATCTTTCTTCAAAATTTTTGGAAAAAAAATAACCCAAATCAGTTTATAAAAAATGTTATTTTACATTTTTATTTTATTATTTTTAATACTATTATTTATGTATTTTTGTACATGCTGTCACCCTAGCAGTACAGTGTCACCATAGTGAGACTGTACTACTTGTGGGGGGTGACAAAGATTTTTTTTTTTACACTGATTGCTTTTACACCCATAAAGGCTGTAAATGCAATCATTTCTCCTCTCTGGCTGCATTCCTGCAGCCATTGAGAAACACTGTGAGAGCTGTAATTGGTCACAGCTTGTCACATGGTACAAGGCTGTTGTGAATAGCCTTGTGCCATATGACCTTTGTAATCATTAACAGAATTCGCACGTAGTAAACAATCTAAACATCTTGTTTACTACTGTTCATGTGATCACTGATCACATGAATCGGGACTTCACACAGCAGTCCCGTACATCGATCTGTGTTCTGCTTTGTCTGGTGGACACAACGGGCACAGATTGTGGTGCTGCATGCTCCCAGGGAGTGCACACAGGCAATGGATGCAGTGGGACGTTTAGAAATGTCCCCCCACATTGGCAACGCTCCTGTCCGGCCGTTTATCGGCATGAGCCAGACAGGAAGAGGTTAAGCCCCTCCCACTGTTAGGCAAAATCTGTCCTCTGTGTCACTTGCTACTGACCTCTGAACTCTGCCTCATCTACTACTGGCCCCTTTCCTCTGCCCCACTGACCCCTGTCCTCTGCCCTGCTTACCCACTGTACACTGCCCTAATGACCTCCCATCTTCTTCCCGCTTGACATTTTTTACTGCACCTCCACATTATTCAGGCCCTATACTTAACTGACATTAGTAAGTAGAACATAGTACTCATTCATAAAAAAAATTAAACAGTAAATAAAAACATAACACATAACACATAGAGAAGTCCTGTATTAAAAACAAAAAGTCAGACAATTTTAATTAATTGAGTATTGCATCATCTAGCGATGAAGATCTTGGCCAATCATGGTGAATGATGCCAGATGAACCACTGACAGGTCACAATGACTGCTCTCACTAAATGGCAGATCCTGGCTGACAGCTAAATGTAAACAAAGGGACAAGGATGGTGGCTAAATTCACTGGCAATGGCTATATTTAATCAATGATAGCAACAACCATACCTCCTTCCCCCAGTTACAATTCAGCTATTTACAATCTGTTATTTGTTGTGAAATGTCATCAGGATTGGAAAGTAATCAAGGGGACAGAAATTAGTGAGATGGTATTTCAGAGGGATAGCAAGACCTCAATGTGTAAGGTTATGAGAAAAGAAACAATGAGACTAGATTGTTGAGAAAGGGGAGAGAGAAGGCAGTGAGACTGGACTGTGGAAGGTAGAGATTCAATGGGACATAAGAATGGACGTGTAAGTAAGATCAGATTGCAATCAGTTACAGGCTATGCCCCTTTTTGGAACTACAGTCCCACAAAAGATAATAGGCAAGCTTTTACTTCATGATCACAGTTTGTTTACTTAATTCTGCAGACATGATACCATATGTGTAAATGATTAACATTTCAGCAAGGAACTATGCATGCACATCTATGCACATTCCTAGTAGGGAAGAGCTATGGGTTTGGACTTCATTTTAAATGTTTAAACTAAATAGGATGTTTGGCTAAGAGTGCAGCAGTAAGGGAAACATTTAGCAATGATGTTACTGCTGTAGCCAAATGTGACAGGTAGTTGTTAGGGAGCCGTTGACTGCTGGCATTCTGCCATCCAATGATGTATTCCCCAGCCATTCAACTGGCATTCAGGGGATTCCAGATAACAGCTAAATGTAAAAAAAAGGGGCAGACATAATGGCTGACCCTTCATGTCTGGTAAGAATTTCAAGGAGGAATCCCATGCAAAAATAACAACAGATAAAAAGTGTAAGCCCTCCCCCCCAAAAAAATGTATACCAGTGTTATAACAGCAGTTATAACCAGGGGCGGACTGACAACTCATGGGGCCCCCAGGCAATAGGGGATCATGGGGCCCCTGTGTCCTTGCCCAAACTAAAAAAAAGCCTATGAAAAAGGTACCAGGGGTATCTTATGGGGCCCCCTACTGACCCCGGGCCCTTGGGCAGTGCCCTAGTTTCCAAATGGTCAGTCCGCCCCTGGTTATAACAGCATAAAGCCTGCAGCCTGGCTGGCCAGGAAAGGGATGGGGAAATATGAAGCTACTGAACTATACAAGAGCACAGACTCTCACTATATTGATGAGGACAAGGGCCTGTGAGTGGAGGGTTAATCAGAATCTGAAAGCTTCCATTAAAAATCAGTGAAAATACAAGAGGTACTGTACATAGTAGCCCTATTCAATCATAAAAAATGTAATTAGCAAACACACAGACACACTTTGACAAGTCTTTTACTAAAACAAAAATGTCCCATGATGTAAAATCCATCGTCAGTCATGTCCAGGAATTCAGATCCTTGTCAATCACAATTAATGCTGGCCCAAAGAAGAATAACATGCCAATACTCCAGATCTTGATGACTAAACTCTGTGAATGATAGTTCCGGGGCCCACCGCTGCATGTAAACAAATGGGCGGAGTATACTGATTGACATTATTGAACAAATATGAACATGGCCATATTTGCTCCATAAGGTCACCAAGTATACCCCACCCTTTGTTTACATTTAGCTGTTGGCTAGGGACCTGTCATTCACAATGGGCCGTCATCGAGATGGGAAAATGTCTGCCCTTGGTAAAATGTACCAATGTGAAAAAACTTTTCAAGAAATTCCAAGCAGATGGGAGCTGTGATTTTTTTTGGCATTGACATTTACAAACTAAAATACATTTTAAAATTGCCAGCAAATTACTTTGACAACATCCATTGATAACTTCCTATAAAAAAAATTAAAAACAACACACAGACTACCCCCCCCCCTTCCTTCCCACCCGGAAGGTCTACTATGTTTTTTGAGGGACCGTGGGAATGGTCTGTGTGCTGTTTTTTTACCTTTTTCTTTTTACTGTATTTATTTAAACTATTAAATTTCTTTGTAAAGGTCATTTTGCTACATCACATCCTACAGCAAGAAATCCATACCAGACAAAAAAAAGTGTGATGCCCCCCTGAAAATTTATAAGGAAGAGTTTAGAATAGTTTTGCACAGGCATTATGCATGAAGTGTAAATATACTTACAGATTCATTGGTTTGATTATTTTTTTCCCATGGCACTACAATAGTAAGACACAACCAATATTCATCAAAGGAAGAAGCAGAGCCTGTATAAATAAGGCTGCCCAATACATATGTATTACACATGTGTAATAAAAAAACTGCACATAGAAATATTTTTTAAAAACTTGAACTCAGTGAAACGATTTTAAAGCTGATCTTTTATTTCTAAAGAAACTATTGAAAAAATTATACTTTCCCTTTAAGCAACTGGATCCTTATTATAGACAACTAACATTTTAAAAAAATAAGGTTAGCAATGACAGCTTCCATATTAGAGGTTTCCTTTAGTTATTGACACATGAATTTTACAGTCTCTTTCACTGATCCTTATTTTTGGCATTTTTAAATATACTTTAATTTTGTCTTAATGATAGTTTTGAAAAGCTATGATATTCTGCATTTGCAATACATTAATGATCAAAAGAATATGGCATGTAGTAAGCTTATTTCTACTTATAATTACGGACATCTTTTGTAACTGTTATTTTTTTTGCCTTGCATATACACAGCATAACTATAAATGGACAACAAGCTTTTACTGACTTTTACCCTTCTGGCATGTTTGGCACTATTCCTAGAGACAGAACGGTTCCAGAAAAATGGAGGAAATGAAAAATGTTCTTCTTGCTATGATATTTAGTAGAATTTATTTTCATGAGTCTTATAGATTTGTAGGTGCTATCTAACGTGGTATGTATGAATTCCGAGTGTATCTACCGAAAGCAAGTATAGACTGTGTGTATAGAAAATAAATATGAATTGGACTGTTGAATAGACCACCTGTAACCTAGCTAGAAATTACATACAGTGACACCACATGATCTTTAAAGCTGATACACACTCTTGTTGTAACTTCTATTAACAAGACATTTGAGATGAAATCTGTAAGCACATCTTGTATCATTAAGGTTTCCTTTTAATTCTGAATGTGTCCAGCTGTTTCTTTTGCCAAAGTGTTAGACTTACTCAATAAGCAATATAAGTGCAAACTGCAACCAATTGGTTCATGGCTAGTTACCATAGATGTATAAGCCCTCTACTATTCAATTCCCTACTCTACAGGACTTAAAGTGGTTGCAGACTTTTTGACAGAAATGGACCGGTTAACCTAGGACTATGAGTTCGTGCTGGAATTGCTGCAGTATATCCTGTCGAGAAATGTTTTTTAATTTAATGGCTCCCACTACCTCCAGGTGCAGGGGGTTGTGATGGGGATGCAATGTGCCTCATCATATGCCAACCTGTATCTGAGGGGCTGGGAGCGGTCTTTATTCTTTGGACGGGATGCGTCAATGTCACATGCTGTCTTGGCACAGGTACATCAATGTTATATTGTTGATTTGGACTGGATCATGCAGTGATCTGGATGAGTTTATGAGGATTATAGGCTGTGATATGTATAATTTGAACTTTACTATGACTTGTACCCAGTCCAGTGTTATGTTCCTGAACATTCAGATGTCAATAAGTCCTGTTGGTCATCTGGTATCAGATCTGTACCAGAAACCATGTGCTGCCAACACCATTTTACATGCCATGAGTGCCTATCCCAGACCATTAAGAGTATTCCCTATGGGCAATACCTAAGACTGAAACTCAATTGCAGCAGGGTGGAAGATTTCATCAATCAGTCTGGACTACTTCAGAGTCTCCATCTTACACCTCCTTCTTAGGTTACAGCTTGAAGAGAGCATTTAACAAGAACAAACTTAGATCACAGAAATCCCTTATTTATACATATAAAAAAGCCCAAACTAGTAAACCTACACATCTCAATACTTGGTTTTCTCAAAACCATACACAAATGGCAAAGGTCTTATGGAAACACTGGCATCTATTAAGAAATGACCCAGTGGTGACCAAATACATGGGACACAGTCCCGAAACCACATACCAATCATCTCACACAAAGCCATTTTCAAACTGTACCTTCCAGGCATCAACGGAGGGACACCTTTATGTGTAGGCGATGCAATTTTTGCAATTGGTTATGTGTAGGAAGAACTATGTATGTATGTAGTATGTAAATGGATAGAATATTGGCTAAAGATCATATTCAGAAAGTAATGGTTAATGATTCATACTCTGATGGGTCTAGGGTTGTTAATTGTGTACCCCAAGGTTCAGTGTTGGGACCCTTACTTTTTAATATATTTATAAACGATATAGGGTCTGGGATCAAAAATACCACTTCAGTTTTTGCAGATGACACTAAGTTTTGCAGTGGAATAACGTTCTTACAGGATGTCTCCAACATACAAGCTGACCTCAATGCAGTGTTTAATTGAGCAACTATGTGGCAAATGAGGTTTAATGTTGATAAATGTAAAGTTATGCACTTGGAGGCTAAAAGTATGCATGTATGCTATATACTAGGGGGTGTACAACTGGGGGAATCAATGGTGGAGAAGGATCTGGGAGTTCTGGTAGATCATAAAGTTAATAATGGCATGTAATGTCAAGCTGCGGTTTCTAAAGTGAGCAAAATCCTCTCTTGTAATAAAAGAGATATAGACTCCAGAGATAGATATATCATTTTACCCCTATACAAACCTTTAGTAAGACCTCATCTGGAATATGAGGTTCAGTTTTGAGCACCAATTCACAAAAAGGATATTGGGGAACTGGAGGAAGTACAGGGCAACCAAACTGATTATTATTATTATTACTATTATTATTATTATTATTACTACGAGTTTATATAGCGCCAAAGGGTTTGCTCAGCGCTGTACAATCCTGTACAAACTGATAAGAGGCATTGAGGAGCTCAGCTATGAGGAAATATTAGAGGAAGTGAATTTATTCTATCTTGAGAAGATGAGATTAAGGGGGATATGATCAACATGTATAATACATCAGTGGTTCAGATAGTGAACTCGGTGTAGAGTTATTCACCCTGTGGTCATCACAGAGGACAAGGGGGCACTCTTTATGTCTGGAAGTATTTTATCTCCAACAACGGAAAGGTTTCTTCACAGTAGGAGCTGTGAAAATGTGGAACAGACTCTCTCAAGAGTTGGTTCTGACCAGCTCAGTAGATTTCTTTAAAAAAGGCCTGGATTCTTTCCTAAATACACATAATATAACTGGATACTAACATTTATAGGTAAAGTTGATCCAGGGAATATCTGATTGCATCTCGAAGGATCAGGAAGGATTTTCTTCCTCTGCAAGAGCAAATTGCTTTGCTGGATTGTTTTGCCTTCCTCTGGGTCAACTGTGGTATATGATTATAACTTTTTTTTTGGTTGAACTGGATGGGCTTTTGTCTTTTTTCAGCCAGACTAACTATGTAACTATGTAACTATTCCTTTACCTAATGGATGGTTGTGGACTCCAAAACATGCCATTGATTGTCAAACAGTGAGGGTGGTGTACTACATGGAATGCTCATGTAAAAATACCCATTTGGAAACGCATTAGGGATCAAGTGCATTTAATTAAAAATGGAAAGATGATGTCCTCTATAAAACAAAGTGGATTTTTCAGCTTAAGGCTACAAAACCGCCTGGCATTAATGAAAATATAGGTTTCAAACCATTCCTATAAATAATGTTCGTTACATAAGCATAACTATTAGCCCCTTCTTTGTCTGATTCACCTGTCAACGTTTATGTATATTCTTCTGTAACTTATCTTGTTTGTCTTTCACAGAGATGTCAGTGGTCTGTTGCTTAACCTGGATGATAAAATGGTATTGACTGTTTGGAGGCTATCCCCTTGCTGTTCAATGGCACATGCACATTAGGATGTGTGAGTTCCACCCTATACAGAAATTACCACCAGATCCCTGTGTAATTGGTATTGTTTACCATGTGCTATGTTTTGATCTAATAGAAGGTTGGGGTGGTCTCATAGTGGGACGGGGCTGTGATCTTTCACCGCTTTCCTCTTTTGTCCCCTTTGGCTTGTGGGGTGATGTCTACCTTGCCTACATCCAGAGTCTGGGCCACTGGGGAGGTGGTTCACCATGTTCCCGCCATTACTGCACACATGCAAGATATTGGTCAGTGTTCTGCCACAAATGGGCATGCGCAGTTCTCCAGTCGTCATCGCATCATCACTGCACATGTGGGATGACTTGGAGATACAGGCACAGTGACACATCCACGTGCACTGCCCATTTTTTGATGCCAGGGAAAGCTGCATGGAGGGGGTGGTAGGAACATTCAGCTGCCCTATATATTCCCTAGCACTAGGTGCACAAATAAACACTCTTGGACTGATGACTGAAGTGGAGCGTGATTTCCTGAATGAGAGGTACACACTATATGCCCCTTCTCTTCATAGACATTGCCAATTATGGGCTTTTGTGCCTTCTCTGGGTGTAATTATGTTTGCTTTGTTGCTATGTTTATGCTGCTTTAAAAGAATTACCTTATTGCCTTGGATGGCGGTTTTATTGTGTATATTTTGAGAATGTGAATGCAACAATTTCATACTACTACACACCTTCCAAAACAAGCCATTAAACAACACAATGCCAGGCCTATGCCACCTTCACAAAACCAGGACTCATACATCATATCGAGAACCAAATCCCATCCTAGAGGGGCCTCAGGTTTAACTATAACATGTATAATGCATATCCTTAATAGCTATATATATCATCATAATTAGTAAACAATACCAATTACACAGGGATCTGGTGGCTACTTTATGTGTAGTGTGCAACTAACACATCCTAATGTGCATGTGCCCTTGGACAGCAAGGGTATAGCCCCCAAAGAGTCAATACCATTTTATCGCCCATGTTACACAACAGATAGATATACTATCTATCAAACCATTGTTCTTAGAGACTTCCCAAGAGTCTGCCATGAAATTTGCATCAATGCTTCTGTCATTAATGAACAGAGAAATGTTGAACCAAGTCCAGACATCTACCATATTGTGACCCTTTATAAAGTTCTTTTCAACTAATATTTGGTTACGCCAAGAAGAATGATAATGATAATGATCAGTGCTGTCTCTTTTTATATTAACATAAATGAAAAACAAATATCAATTTTGCCATCTAAAAAATAAACTATAGCTATTTTAAATTAGTAATATCCTAAGTTGTTGGCAACATTTATAGTCTAACACGGTCTGTAGTCTGCAGAATGCAAAAAAGAAATGAGCTATTTTGTTTATGCTTGTCAAGGATAGATATGATAGGTATAAGTTCCTATGTGATCCTATCAAAGATGAACAAATTGGTAAATATTGATTTTACTGGGTAAGCTAACCTTTAAATAATACATTTAATAAAATAGCATGATATTTCACTTGAGACTTTTACACACTAACAGAGGTTAACTGATACACAGTAAAAGAATGAAAAAAAAAAACAAGAATATAGATAGATAGATAGATAGATAGATAGATAGATAGATAGATAGATAGATAGATAGATATTTAAAGTAGACCTATAGGCAAAATTTGTATTCATGGATAGAGTAAGGGAGGGTTATAACCCCTATCAGTTTATTTTTTGTCAGCCCATTGTTGTTGTCCCCTTTCCAAACGTATCTAAAATGTGTGATTAGTCAAAACACGCTACAGTTTTCTTTCAACCTACCTGAGTAGTTTACGTGAACACAAAAAGGATAAAAAAAATACTCCTTTAGTAAATCAACCCACTTAATTTTTTCTTTTCTCAATTCTTCTTCATGAAGACTTATGCCAACAATGTTTGTGTTATTATTTAAGGTTGCTGTCTTAAGCTCTGCAAATGCTTTCCACCCTGCAGTTGGATTAGGGTTGAGCAAATGTTTCTGGGTTTGATTCACAGGGTGTTTATTAAACCCATTATCAATTCTGAAAATTTAGGACTTAAATCCAAATCCTTTTGAAGTCTATGGTGGAATTTTAAAAATAGAATCTGAGCATCAAGGCCAATAGGCAAGGGATTGTCAAATAAAGTGCATAGGAAATTGAGTGCTGGACTGGGGTACATGCACAAATGCAAAAAAAAAAGTTTAAATATCATACAATGGGGAGAGGGAAATCTGTAATTTTTTTTATCTGACTTTGAGGGTGACATGGGAAAAAATAATTTCACTTATATGCTTTGGAGGATTCTTTAGGTTGTAAATGGAACAGTACAATTTTCACAGACAGCATTAGAAACACCATATTCTGGTATCATATACTGTATTTGGCACGTGTAATCGGTTTTTGCAATTTTAACTACTTGCAAACCGCAGATAGCCGAATGACGGCTACCCTGCGGCCGAAGAGTTCTGGGAGGGTGTCATATGATGTCCTCCCAGAACGCGCTATCCTGCGCGCCCCCGGGGGCGAGCACCCGGCGATCTCCATGATCGCTGTGTCCTACGGACACAGCTGATCACGTGATGTGGTAAAAGGCCAATCACAGCGGCCTTTTACCACGTGATTAGCTGTGTCCAATGACACTCTGATCACCGGGAAATGCAATTGCCGGTTCTCGGCTGCACTTTCCTCACACTGTCAGAGCGTGAGGAAAGTACTGCCAAGAACCGGCAGTTGTCAGAGCAGGGATTGGCACCGATCATCAGTGCCCTGATGATCGGTGCCCAGCAGTGCCACCAACCAGTTCCGCCCACCCGTGCCCAGCAGTGCGCCCACCTGTGCATCCACCTGTGCCCAGCATTGCTCCCACTTGTGCTAGCAGTACACCCACCTGTGCCACCCAGCAGTGCCATACACCTGTGCCCAGACGTGCCACCTACCTGTGCCCAGCAGTGCCACCCACCTGTGTCCAGCCACCTGTGCCCACCAGTGCCACCCACCTGTGCCCACCAGTGTAACCCACCAGTGCCCATAAGTGCAGCCCAGCAGTGCTACCAGTCAATGCCACCAGTCAGTGCCCAGCGGTTGTGCCAGTCAGTGCCCAGCAGTTGCGCCAGTCAATGCCTAGAAGTGCCGCCAGTCAGTGCCCAGCAGTGATGCCAGTCAGTGCCACCTATCAGTGCTGTCTATCAGTGCCACCTATCAGTGCCGCCTATCCGTTACACCTCATTAGTGCTGCCTATCAGTGCCGCCTATCCGTGCCACCTCATTGGTGCTGCCTATTAGTGCTGCCTATCAGTGCTGCCTATCAGTGCCCATCAGTGCCACCTATTAGTGCCCATCAGTGCTGCCTCATCAACTCACATCAGTGAAGGAGAAAAACTACCTGTTTAAAAAAGTTTATAATAGAAACAAAGAAACTTTTTTTTTTTCAATTTTTTGCACTTTTTTTGTTTATAGCACAAAAAGCAAAGTGCCCAGCGACAATTAAATACCACCAAAAGAAATCTCTATTTGTGAGAAAAAACTGATAAAAATTTCATATGGGTACAATCTTGCATGACTGCGCAATTGTCAATCAAAGTGCGACAGCGCTGAAAGCTGAAAATGGGCCTGGTAAAGAAGAGGGTATAAGTGCCCAGTAGGTAAGTGGTTAAAGTATTGCTTGTATTTTTACAGCAGCCACACCTCACTCTGATTTAGTGGCTACTGCCCAGGGGAGGACTGACCATTTAGCCACTAGGGCACTGCCCGAGGGCCTGGGGTCAGTAGGGGGCCCCATGAGATGCCCCTGGTACCTTTCATAGGCTTTTTTGGGTGTGGTTTGAGTGTGGGCTAGGACACAGGGGCCCCATGATTTCCTATTGCCTGGAGGCCTCATGAGTTGTCAGTCCGCCCCTGCTACTGCCCCATTTTTTTTCTATCCAGCTGTAAAATTCCTGAATTTTTACCATGAAATAAAATTTAGAATGTATAATTTAACCACTTCCATGCCACCCTATAGCAGAAATACTGCTACAGGGCGGCATGGGTATGCAAAATCACATACTGTTTTCGCAGGCGAGGGGGGCGTGCACCCCCGCCAACCCGAGGGTGCTGTGATTTGTTCCCTAAGGGATCAATCATCTGATTTAGGCCAGTGATGGTGGACCAAAGTCAGATGATTCATCCCTGTCCTATCAGAGATCTTCCTGTAACTGTGTTTACAGTTACACAGCTACAGGACGTGATGAAATCTTCTCTCTCTTGGCACATTCCATCCCAGAGAGAGAAGAATCAAGACACACTGAGTAAAAGCAGCACACTTTTCACTGTTAGAACACTTTAGAGCACATTTAACCCCTTGATCCCCCCCAAGTTAACCCCTTCACTGCCCAGTCACAAGTGTCATTAGTACAATGTACAGATTTTTTGCTGATCACTGTATTAGTGTCACTGGCGACTTCAGATAACGTTAACGTCAGTTAGCATCAGTTAGCGCCCCTCCCAGATAGCATCAGATTGCCCATCAGTACACCAGCAATCACATTTAACCCCTTGATTGCCAGGAACACGCTCACATACACAATAAACCTCCATTGTTAGTATAATTTCTGAACAGATCAATATCTTTGATCAGATCAGCACTATACCAGCATTCACATTAGTATAGTGTCCCCAAAAATCAGCTCCAGCACCTGCGTTTAGCCCCTACACTTACCCTCCCTTCTCCCCCAGCAAGTTATTTATTTCAATTGGCTTTATATAATGCTTTTGTGCTTTACAAAGCAACTGGACAAAGTGGATCCTTCCTAAAATTCCAAGAAGAGATGATCAATGCCCTTTTGTATCCAGAAGGTGCTGTGGCCAAAACCCCCCACACAAATGCAGTTAGCCGGCTGCATGAAAGGCATTTTCTCAAAGCCATTCCTGGTACCCCAACCCAAAGGACACCCTGAAAAAGATGTGTCTGTAGCAGATATGGAATTAGGCGTGACACCCGCTTTTTTTGTCCCTCCTATCCTGGTCTCTGCCTCAAGTACTGCTTCCATCGCTACCACACACTAGTGGAGTATTAGTATAGGGCAGCCTTTCTCAACCAGGGTGCCCAAGCACCCTGGGGTGCCTTGAGGTTTCTTCAGGGGTGCCTTGGCAAAATGTCTAAAAATTGCCCAAAACTTGTATATAAGCCAGCGGGTGGAAAAAGCTTGCCTTTTAGTTACACAAAGCCACAGGTTTTCATTGTGCACCATTACAACCTTCTAGCTGGCGGCCTGACAACCAATTACATCATCAGTTGAAAAGGAGGACATCAGCTGCCTGCACAGCATCCTAATTTGATCCTCCCCTAACCCTCTCCATCAGTGCTGGGGTCACATTAGCTCAGTGATGGAGAAAAACTGAGGGAGAAGAGAAACATTGGAACACTACTCAGTACCAGTGCGCAAAAGTGTATTTGTTTTGGAAGAATAAATCCCCTCTGATGTTGGGTGTCCTACATGTATGGATAAAACTATTAGAATAGTTTTTCACATTTTAGAATGGGGTGCCACAAGATTGTCCATAATTTTAAAGGGTGCTTCGGGACTGTCCATAATTTTAAAGGGTGCCTTGACTGAAAAAAGTTTGAGAAACACTCGTATAGGGTACAGCACAACACAGTTCAGGGCACATATTTACACAGTGTCTAGAAAGATGTTAGGTAATCAGGAAACTGGCTATTTTGATAGACCTTACAATCTGTTTTAAAAAGTTAAAGTTTAAAGATAAAAAAAGTGTAAAAAATAAAAAGTACAAATCCCCCCAAACAGTTAGTTTTTTTTTGTTATCGTTGGTTCTACTGTTCTACCATTACAATTTTACTGTTTTATTGTTAACCATTGCTGTTTTCTTTGCAAGAATGCCACTCAGCTGCAGCGCCGACCTGTTTATTCTGACAGCAACAGGAACTTGCTTTCAGAATATACATAAGTTAGTGTGGGCAGTGCTGTTGGATGATATTTTTCATCCGCAGTTAAAAAAGAGCATATATGAGGAAGCATGGGGGCCTGGAGTGGCCAGAGGGTGGATGGCCCCTGTGCTTCGGCATATATATTTTATAATATATTTTGTCCCACCATTAGAAGTGGGTGGATGTAGGGTGGTATATTCTAATGGTGGGCATACCATACACTTTTTCTGGTAGAGATATTTCAATAAAAAAGTTGTTTCATTGAGTTACTGTTTTATTGTTAACTATTGCTGTTTTCTTTGCAGGAATGTCATTCAGCTGCAGCACCGACGTGTTTATTCTGACAGCAACAGGGTTTTGCTCTCAGAATATACATAAGTAGACATGTGCAGTGCTGTTGGATGAGATTTTTCATCCACAGTTAAAACAAGAGCACATGGTACATCACTGGACTTTGAGCGGTTATACCAGGATGATGTCTGCAGCAGCAGGCATCATCCTGGTAAATTTTTTTTCAGCCAGCGATCGTATTTCATGTAGAAGCAATCCTAGTGGCTAATTAGCTGCAGGATTGCTTTTAGAAGGAGCTGGAGAAGATGTCTCCTCCCCCGCTGCCTTCTACGGTCTACACGGGCAATCCCTTGCCATCAGGGGAATCTGAGAATGCAGCCTGTGTTTCTGCCAGCTGACCATAGAGCTGATTGGAGACTGTAATGGTGCCAATAATCTCTATAGTCTAAGAAATTGGATCCACAAGTTTTTGGAAAATGACAAAAAAAATGATTTGATTGCTCACACATGCCATGGGTATATGTGGAATTACTCTCCAAAATACATTCTTCTACTTCTCCCGAGTATGGGGGTAGTTTTTGGCAGTCTAGCCAAATACGGGACCCAAAAATCCAATAAGCACTTTCAGGCATTTAAATGGCTTTATCTCCTCATTACACTTCCTGTCTACCTATCACAGTTTCGGAGCTCCTGAAATGCCAGGATAGCACCAAACCCCCCACCCCCCAAATGACCCCTTTTTGCAAAGTAGACACCCCACGGAATTTGAAAAGAAGCATGGTGAGTATTTTGCAGATTTCATTTGTTGCCACAAGTTTTTAGAATATGAAGAAAGAAAACAAAAACATATTTTTCTTTTCTTTTTTTATATTTTAAAACCTTGTGAGAAAAAATGAGATCTGAAAAATACTCACCATGCCTCTTTTTAAATTCCTTGGGGTGTCTACATTCTAAAAAGATGTCATTTTGGGGGGTTTGGTGCTATCCTGGCATTTCAGGGCCTCCAAAACTGTGATAGATAGTGAGGAAGTGAAATGAGGAAGTTACACACCTTTAGACTTTCAAAGTGGTCATTGGATTTCAGGCTCCTGTATGTGGATAGGCTCCCAAAAAGTCTCACACATGTGGTATCCCCATAGAAGTAGCATAATGTATTTTGGGGTGTAATTCCTCATATATCCATGGCTTGTGTGAGCAATATATCATTTAGGTGACAACTTTGTGGAAAAAAAATGTTTTTGTCATTTTCCAAAAACGTGTGGAGAAAAAATAAATCTTCCATGGACTCAATATGCCTCTCAGCTGTGTAAATTCCATTATCTATAGAATAGTTGTAGACGCTATAACTTTCACACAAAGCAATCAATATACACTTATTGGGATTTTTATTTATCAAAAACATGTAGAAGAATACATTTTATCCTAAATGTATGATGAAATTTGAGTTTTTTTAATATTTTTTATGACAGAAATGAGAAAATATTGTTTTTTTTTAATTTTCTGTATTTTTTTGTTTATAGCGTAAAAAATAAAAAGCGCAGAGGTGATCAAATACCACCAGAAAAAAACTCTATTTGTGTGAAAAAAAGAACATAAATTTCATTTATGTACAGCATTGCATGACTGTGCAATTGTCAGCTAAACTAGTGCAGCGTAAATGGCAGTATCTATAGCACAGTTTGTAGATGCTTTAACTTTCACATAAAGCAATCAATATACACTTATTGAGATTTTTTTTTACCAAAATTTTTTACCTAAATTTATGACTAACCTTGAGCTTACTATATATTTTTTATAGTCAAAAGTAAAATATATTGTTTTGGTTTTTTTTTAATTTTTGGTCTTTTTTTGTTTATAGTGCAAAAAATAAAAAGCGCACAGGTGATCAAATACCACCAAAAGAAAGCTATATTTGTTTGAAAAAAAGGACATAAATTTAATGTACGTACAGTATTGCATGACCATGCAGTTGTCAGTTAAACTAGTGCAGTGCTGTACAGCAAAAAATGGCTTAAGTTGCAGTACCTATACCATAGTTTGTAGATGCTATACCAGCAATGGGCAAACTACGGCCCGCGGGCCGTATACGGCCCGGAGGACCTTTTAATCCGGCCCGCGGAGCTAGGCTCTCACAGTCCGCACACACATTTGGAGGCGGTGGGCCTTTGATCTCCACATATGGGGACACTCTGTTGTGGTCCGCATGACAGACTTCTGGAGTTTCTTGTCGGGAGGAGGAACCAATGCAGGTCTTTGTGTCGGTGGCATTTCTTTGGATATGGCGTCTTTCGTTACACGTAAATGACATTTCCAGGGCCGGAAGTACGTCAGTGAACCTGCACCCTCACTCATGCACAGTCCTAGAATGCTGAAGGCACTGAAGCATGGACGCCATTTGGCACCAGCCTTAATCAAGAACGCATGCTACATAATAGCCCCTTTAGGGGACTATATTACCATTGATGTGGCTCATGCTTTGACATTGGTGGCCATAGGACGATCCTTGGAGGGATCAACTTGTGGGAAATTATTCATTTTTAAGTTATATGAGTATCCTTATGACCAGTGGGGACAAATATATGAGTAAGATTATATGTAAGCCCTCTAATTGACTTTATGGGACCTTGAATTGCACTAAATTTGTATTCTTGTTTTTTTCTAAACTTCCCCAATAGGATGCTCTCTGGTTGTAGATGGAGATCCATGTGGTGGCCTATGAGGATGTTTGGTATGCAAATGATTATATATATATATATATATATATATATGTATAGTTATATATATTGTAAGTCAATGAGGGAATTCTTCTGAGACTTGCTTAGTTTGTTTGGTAGGAATTCCTAATATATTATATATATATTATTTTTCATCATAGTGTGGTACACTTTCCCTGATGAAGAATTATGTATCTATTTAGTTTGAAAGGTGTTTTTCCTGTACCAGGGCCAGCTGTGAATAATTCAGCAAATAAATAATATTTCTTTATAAATTTTGACATTTCTTTGGGAAAAATAACCCAAATCAGTGTGTATTATTTAGTGTGTTAAAGTTAGAGAGTCTACAAACTATGGTATATGTATTTGAAAATTGATCAATCCTGATGTACTGACTGCTTATCTAATTTTTTGAAGCCCTAAAATGCCAGGACAGTACCAATAACCCCCCCCAAGCCCCTTTTTTGGAAAGTAGACAGTTTGAGGTATTACATAAGAGGCATGGTAAAACTTGAAGCTGTAATTTTCTTGTCACAATTATTTGGAAAACAAAGAAATTAACCAGTTCCTGCCCAGCCAATAGCAAAATGACTGCAGGGCGGGCATTTCATCAATCCGGGTGGATTTCATATGATGTCCTCCCAGGATCGCGCCTCTTGCATGCCTGTGGGACCACGCCGTGGAGAGAACTATCACCCACTGTGTCCATTGGACAGATCTGTGTACCGACCTGTTGCCAGTACCATGTGACTGCAGTGATCAATCACAGCAGGTCACATGAGAATTGTAAACAATGGATGGCTTACTTTCATGCCATCCATTGCATACAATTGTGTTGCTAGCTGTGATTGGTCACAGTAATCACATGGTACAGACTGGGCCAATTACAGCTCATCTGTGTCATGTTATTAGCTGCAGCCAATCACAGCTAATCACAACAAAAAAAATTAATGAATTGATTTCCTTCAATCAAATGCTTGCTTGTAGCAATGAAATTCTTTGCTATAAGCAATCATAATGTGTAAAAAAAAATAAAAATACTGATCACTTCCCCAGAGTAGTATAACATTACTATAGTAACATTATACTACTATGGTCACAGTGTGTTGTTAAAAAAATCGTAAAAAAGAAGAAAGTAATATAAAAAATTTTTAATTTTTTTTTTATTATTTTTTTTTTCGTACTGTCGCCAGTCAGTGTCCCTGATCACTGCCACACCAGTTATATCATGATGCTGTTCTGCACTGGTGACAGTAGGTAAAAAAAAAATTTGAATTTTGTTTTTTAATTTCTTCATTTTCCAAAAAATTATGACAAAAAAAATAAAAATTTCAAAAAAACTCACCATGCCTCTTTTTAAATACCTCTTGTGTCTTTCCAAAAAAGGGGTTATTTGGGGGGATATCTTTACTGTCATAAAAATTGCTGCGCTGCCTCTACTGAAAAAAATAATAAATAAATAAATAAACTCTCTTACTACATATAGAGTCCCCTCAAATGTGCATACACTACAAAGCCCTATGGGCTGACAAATATATCCCTCCTGCCCAGTGACTAAATAGGGAACCAATATATATACTCAGTGTGCTCAAACAACAAATTGTACTGTAAAATAAATAATAGCAAATATACAATACCACCAAACTATATGTACAGTGAACTATTATGCAAAAGACAATCAGTATGTATATTAAAGTCTCTATCAATGTGCAAACATATAAAAGTTCCAATGCAGAAAAAATCCCCATCCGCATCCAATGTGAATAATAGGTGATACAATAATTAATCTTCGTATCCATAGCAATCCTCTGTGTGAAGTGCTCCAATTAGTGCTCCCCCTCCAGAGCCCCACTCACCACAAATAATTGTTTTTGCATATAAATTCACTCTGTACATATAGTTTGATGGTATTGTATATTTGCTATTATTTATTTTATAGCACAATTGGTGTTTGAGCACACTGAGTATATATATTGGGATATATTTGTCAGCCCATAGGGCATTGCATGCACATTTTGTGAGGACCCTATATGTAGTAGGGGAGTTCATTTATTATTTTTCAGTAGAGGCAGCGCAGCAATTTTTATGTTTGTACTTACACATCTGTTCACCATTACACATTTGTGGTTTTTCTAGCAGCAGCCAGTGTAATTCATTAGTCCTCTGCGCAGGCTACACTTACACATATCTATACTGTGCTGACATTTTTGGGACTCAAAAATTAGATTGACTGTCAGTACATCAGGATTGATTGATTTTCAGATATACTGTATACCATAGTTTGTGGACTCTATAACTTTCCTACAGACTAAATAAAAATACTGATTTGTGATCTTTTCACCAAAGAAATACATATTGACCTAAATTTATGAAGAACAATTATTTATTTGCACAATGTTGCACAACAGAAACAAAGAAAAAGTTTTTTTCATTTATTTAGCAAAAAATAAAAAGCCCAGGGGTGAATAAATACCACCAAAAGAAAGCTCTTCTTGTGTGAACAAAATTATAAAAGTTTAGTTTGGTTACAGCATTGCATGACCGCGCAATTGTCATTCAGAGTGCGAGAGCACTGAAAGCTGAAAATTGGCCTGGGCAGGAAGGAGGTAAATGTCCCCAGAATTGAAGTGGTTAAATAAAATGTGTTTTTCTTTTTACAATATTTTTTACATACTGTCACCAAAGCAGTACAGCGTCATCATCAGCAATACTGACTAGCGACACTAGGTTGGAAAAAAATGTAAAACGTTAAATACATTATATATATATGTATATATATATATATATACTGTATCTTTACATGTGTGAAACATTATAGTGTGAGCTGGCTGCTGGATGTAGGTATAAGTGTTCATGGAAGGAATAGCAGTGCAGGAGTTTAATAACACAATATTTCTGGTATAAAGTGTGCTATAGTCTGATATCAGCGTAATTCCAAAATAAGCAAGAGTTTGCCACTGCCAAGTAAAAGAAAAATTGCAAGAGAGCTTGGGGAGACTCAAGGATATTAAGAAAAACAGCTTTCAATTTATGTGTATTAATGTATAGGCCCAGAACTTCTGACAAGGATTGAAAGATTTTAAAGGGGTTTTGGACTCTAATAAAAGTGTTTGTTAATGTAAGCATGGCATCATCAGCATATAAATGGCTTTACTGCCAATACAGAGATTAAATGAGACAGCAGAAACCCTAGGTGGATCCTCTGAATTTTCGGAAAGGATTCTGAAAGTTGAGCCAGGAATTCAACCCTTATTGATGTCCGCCTATAGAAGGCTTTTAAAGCATTCAAGAAAGAGCCAATGAGACCAAAACATACGCTGTGAATACAAAATACTTCTACAGGAGAGTATCCAAAGCCTGAGCTTTGTCCAAGCTCAATAGCAGCAGGCCAACTTTTGTTATCTTAGCAAAGGCATTAAGGTTTATAAGTTTCCTAGTGTTCTCTGGCAACTGATAGGGATGAAGCCACACTGGTCTGGGGAGCAGCCAAGATATTGGTAAAATCTTATCATTGATACTGAGGACCAAAATAGGCCTCAAGTTATCCAGAAGGAAGTGGTCCTTTCCTGAATTTCATTTTGAATAATTCCATTGCATAGATCCTTATATTTCTTATAGTACAATGCTGTATGCCAATCAGGGCCTGGCTCCGTTAACATCTTAAGGAATTTATTAACTAATATGATTTTCTCTAATGTGATTTCAGCATTTAAAAAGGTACATATAAGCCCTTGTAACCATCCCCAACCAGTTTCACAACTCTTGAGAACATTAGGAGGTCCTGGGGCTAAACAGTTGTCTACAAAAATGTGTATGGTTAAAATATGGTTTGGGTTGTCAGCTGTCATTTATCCCTGTGCGTCATGCATCTGATAAACAGGAGGGCTTGTACTGTAGTGGAGCAAAGTACTGTAGTGAACATACTAGCTCGGTTAGCATTTTGGGAACATTTCACTCTGGACCATTGTAAACTACACTTTATGAGATTATAACAAATTTAAATCCTGTCTAATAGATTGATGCTGTGCCCAAGTAGTGGTTGAAGGAGAAGCAATGTAAGCATCAGGGCAATCAGATGATTGTTTCTGAAGTTGTTGCATTCAGGTTGCTGTTTTGATGGCTATAAAGGGTTATCATCTAACAAAAATGGTCCTCTGACCCCTCTTGAATTGAATTGAATTGCATTGTAACTGTGCTGTCTTCCTCTATTTTGTAAAGTGCTGTGCAAAATGTTGGTGCTATATAAGCTGTATAATAATGATATGCATGTCTAATGGGCATATCAAAGCATCTACCTGGAGTATTATGGTTTATCATTAGTAGAGAAAAACTTGGTTAGTTTATCCTGTATTGAATATTGAAAATACCACTGTTTGGCAATTTGATGTTGCTGTTCGGAAATTTCTATGAATTTAAAAGCTAGGTATTAGCTTAAGGTTTGGTCTGAACACAAGGTGGGACTGAACCTTGATTGTTCAGGCTTTGGATGAACACCTGAACAATTACCTGTTCAGCAGGCGCTAAACATCATGTATAATGCTGGTATGAATTCCTGCTGTCATTGGTTGTTAAGGATACCAGCAGGTGCAGGAGTATGGGGGATGGGAATAGTTAAACAAATAGCATAGGAGTTCCCCCATAATTTATAGCAGGCCTTCAGGACTTGTATAAACTTTAAAGTGGGCCCCATACAAAAAATAAAAATAAAAAATGTCCTGAGGCCTCTTCAAATTCTATACCAGACCCTTTAGGTCTGGTATGGATTTAAAGGGTGAACCCTTCAAAAAAAAGCATGCAATCCCCCAAGAAATCCAACCAGACCCTTATCCAAGAATATAGCCTGGCAGGCTGAGCATGCACACACCTCTATTAGGCAACATGCCCTTAGCATGGGAGGAATACCTTATGGGGGGGCACCCATGGCAAGGCACCATGTACCTATGTTGATGAGGACAAGAGCCTCTTCACCAGATCACTGGCATGGTGATTGTGGGGATCTGCAAGTTGAGGGCTTATCAGAATGTCAAAGCCCCTTTAACATTAAGGGGACCCAGATACCAACCCCCACATATGAATGAGTAAGGGATACATAGTACCCCTACTCAATCACAAAAAAAGAAAGTGTAAATAAAGAGCTGGTGCATGGGCTGAATAGAGAAGGGCACCCATTAGGCAGCACATTTGTCTTAAATGAGTTCACGTCTGCTGGTGTGTGAGCCCCACCAAAACATACTTCTCCAACTATGACCCAACTTAAATCTAAACATTGCACATAAGGAGCATTATGGGGTCAATTAATATGTTCATGCACCTTGGTCACCCTGAGGATATCTCTCCCCAGCAAGAGGAGTATTTGGGAATTAGGGTTTATTGTGGGTATTTTATCTGTTAAGGATTTCAGACAAGGGAAATGCTGTGTAATCTCAGAGGTTAGTATTTTTTTTTTATTATTATACAGGATTTATATAGCGCCAACAGTTTGCTCAGCGCTGAACATTATAATGGGAGACAATACGTGAGACAGTACAGTAATAATACAATTCAATACAAGAGGGGTTCGAGGGCCCTGCTCCTTGGAGCTTACAATCTAGGAGGGAGGGGATAGTGGTACAGGAGGAAATAGCTGTGGGGGATGGAGTGGTAGGAAGAGTGGAGGAGTTCATTAATTAGCTGAGAACGGGGTAGGCTTCCCTGAAGAGATAGGTTTTCAGAGGGCACCTAAAGGTGAGGAGATTAGGTGATAGTCTGATGGATTGGGGTAGGGAGTTCCAGAGGATGGGGGAAGCCCTGGAGAAGCCCTGGAGACGGGCATGGAAGGAGGAGACCAGGGAACTAGAGAGTAGGAGGTCTTGTGAGGAGCGGAGAGTACATTTTGGGTGGTATTTGGATACCAGATCGGTGATGTAGTTTGGGGCAGTATTATAAACAGCTTTATACGTCAATGTTAGCATTTTCAATTTCATCCGTGGGGCGATTGGAAGCCAGTGGAAGGATTGGCAGAGGGGGATGGCAGATACGGAGCAGTTAATAAGGTGGATGAGTCTGGCCGCAGCATTCAAAATAGACTGAAGCGGGGATAGCCTGCGGTGAGGTAGGCTAGTGACGAGGGAGTTACAGTAGTCAAGTCGTGATATAATAAGGGAGTGAATAAGTTGCTTAGTGGTTTCCGAGGTTAGGAACGGACGTATTTTGGAGATGTTGCGGAGGTGAAGTCTACATGAGTTTGTCAGCGAATGGACCTGGGGCTGGAAGTACAGATTGGAGTTTAGGGTGACACCTAGTACTCTGGCTTGAGGGGAGGGACTGATGGTGGTGTTGTTGGTCTTGATGGAGAAGTCGGGGGGGGGGGTGTGCTGGGGGGAAAACTAGGAGCTCAGTTTTGGAAAGATTTAGCTTGAGGAAGTGGAGTGACATCCAATCTGTCGCTCAGTAGGCTTGTGATACGGGTGGAGACTGAAGGGGTGAGGTGAGGGGTAGAGAGATAGATTTGTGTGTCGTCGGCATAGAGATGGTAGTTTAAGCCGTGAGAGTGTATCAATTGGCCAAGGGAAGAGGTGTAGATGGAGAAGAGAAGGGGCCCGAGGACAGAACCTTGAGGGACCCCAACAGAGAGGGGGAGTGAAGAGGAGGTGGCAGCATTATAGGTAATACTGAAGGAGCGCTGTGATAGATAAGAAGAGAGCCAGGAGAGATCGGAGTCTCTGAGGCCCAGAGAGTGTGGTTTTTTGTGGAGGAGGTAGTGGTCAACCGTGTCGAAAGCCGCAGAGAGGTCGAGGAGTAGGAGCACTGAATAGTGGCCATTTGCTTTGGCGGTTAGCAGGTCGTTGGTGAGTTTGAGTAGGGCATTTTCGGTGGAGTGTAGGGGGCGGAAGCCAGACTGTAGGGGATCAAGAAGGTTGTTGTATTCTGTAGTATTTCTGACTTCTCGCCCAGTATCATGTCACATTCAGTGAGAGTGGGAAGTTTTATGTGTGTTTTCCCATCAATTGACTGAACAGTGGAATTAGATGCCCGAATTAGATGCCCTATGCCTTCTTTTTACCATAGTACCTCACCGTGTTTTTAGTGTGTAAGAAAACGTTTCATTACTATTGGTAAACACATTAAAGAACTCTGACTTGGCTATTGAGTAATTACTTTGATCATCTAACACTGCATACTTTTTCACATAACAGTCAGGTTTTTTTTGAAGGGTATACAGTCACCAAACAAACCTTGGAACATGACTGGGACTCATTCCTTCTGCACATACCTCTGTACACTTGGATACAACAGTTGATAGGTTAGGTTCATCTTCCTCCCCGCCTTGATCTTTGTTGGTTACCAGAGTCTCTGTTGCCCAAGGGACTAGACCTGGATGCGGTGCTGAGGTATGCTGGTCACTACTGCTCTCTCTGCATCTTATATTGACCTTGCAGTCTTTAGCAATGTGTTTGGTGGATGCACAACATTTGAAGCAGATAACATTTTCCTTTCCTTTCCTTAAGCTTTACATTCATCAATGTGCTTGCTTCTGAACCCATGACACTTTGACAGTGGGTGTGGTTTTTTTATAGATTGGGCATGAACTGTCTGGGTCCATTGACTTCTTTTCAGAGTTGTGAGATGTAACGATAAACGTGATTATTGTGAGCTACTATGGTGTATTCTATAAATAAAAATAATAATAATTTGAATGATTATATAACAAAATCAGTATGTTAATAAAATTACACCAAAAATTGAAATTGAATAAAGCTAAGTGAAATAAATGCAATAAATAAAATAAATAAACTGGTGTGTGAAATATTAAATAAATGAGTGGGTCGCCTACACTATACACATACGCATACTAGTGTGTCACTATAAATAAATCAAAAAGCAAGGTGTCGTGCTCCACTACCAATAATGATGATATTAAATATATAAACATACATAAATAAGAATAAATTAAAAATATATATATATATATGAATTGAATTAAATAAAATAAATGAAGTGAATAAGTCCGACATTAATTCAGCAGCGTGATGTTACAATCATGCTGGTGCTACATGCATGTCTTTGAATAATCCGTGACTTTGATGTGTCTTCTAATGATGTAATAAAAAATAAATAACGTATAGTCCACCAATCTTTAAATGATGTTCTCCTTCACCTGTTGTGCTCTCTCCTGACGTGTATGACCAAACCGTTAAGTGAGGTCATAAAACTTGTGTCCCTTTAATTGGACTCAGAGATGTGTTCATGAATGTATCCCTGTTTCCCACATGGATGGATGGATGAATGGAGTGTTTCCCTTTTCCCCAGCAGGGGGTCTCGCCGCTTCCTAGAGACTTCTTTCCTATTTTAGGAGGATGGATGGGGTTATCCTTCTTCCCGCTAGGGGGTCTCCTCACTCCCTTCAGATTTTTCTCTCCATGTGCATAAGTACCATGTAGTCTAAAAATAGAGTATAGTGCCGTATCTTCTTCTTAAAATATTTATTAAACAAATGTAGTGTACTCACATGAAACTACAGGATCCTCAGTGTGTTTGCCACACTCCAATATACTTGCTGTGTAGTTGCCTTTAAACGTTGTGACATCAGAGCCCCTCCCCTACGCATTACTCCTCCGGGTCACGTGGCTTCATCAGGGGGAAATGCTGTATCAGTGGCTGACATCTGTACCTTTCTGACTGTCACTAATGGTCTGTTGCCATGCTTTGCTCCTATCTTCTCTGTGTTTGGGCTTCCAGTTTCTTCAACAGAGCATTCTCAGTAGCTTCAGGGCTGCCATAACAGTCCTTTAATCTCTGCCATACCATTTTAACCCCAGCAGCTGGATCATGAATGTGTACAGACCTGAACGTCTTGGCCTGTCGAGATGACTCTGGTCCGAACCACTTTGTTAGCAGATCTAGCTCCTCTCTAGCCATAAGACTGAGATATCTGATGATGCCTTGGAAAAATGTCTTCCATGCCATATAGTTCTCAGGGCGATCATCAAATGTTAGTAGCCAGGTGCTCAATAATTTCTGCCAAATTAGGAGTTTTGCTAGATCAGTTGTCCCTGAGAATCCTAACGTGCCCTTTCCGAAGGAGGAGAGATGATAACCCATGTCACATGATGGATAATGGGGGTTAGCATTGTCTTTGTTTTCTTAAGCGTGTACACTTGATGCTGGGGCAGCTTCAGAGTTAATGTGGAAAACGGGGGACAGTACAAGCATATCTGCTGTCACTATGTCACGTCAGGAAACTGTGGGAATGTGTTTCAGATAGGCTTGTTAGAAGCATACTCTGTCTGGACCATGGTTCTGTATATATTCTTAAGTCCTTTGCACTCAAGATCCTTAAGTACAAATATACAAGTTTCCTAGTGCCACATCCAATATATAATGCAGAAGAAATTTGCTCATATGGTTAGATGGGATACAGGTACCCCCGAATACTAAACTTGTTGGAATTGATATAGGAGCGCTGTATAGTAGTATACCACACTCTAAAGGCCTGTCAGTGGTAAAAAGAGAGTCCTCAAGAGGCACATACATATAGTGAATTTGTTTTAGTCCTTTTGGAACATATCTTGACCAGGAATATTTTTATGTTTGATGGCTCTCACTACCTCCAGGAGGTAGCGATTGGGACTTGTTGTGTCACATCATATGTGAACCTGTACCTGGGGGGTGAGAGAGTATGCTTTTTTCAGATGATGGGTTCAGTAAGTTTTGGGCAAACATTCTATTGTGGCTTTGCTACATAGATGACGTCATTCTCTTTTGGACAGAATCAATTCAGGAGCTTTCAGAATTTATGACAACCCTAGATGACAATGATTTCAATTTAAAATTCATTTTCAAACATAATAAAAGATCTATTTCGTTCTTAGATATTCAAATAATGATACAAAATGATGATGCTGTTGGCACCACTTTGTATCGCAAACCAACAGCAGGAAATACTGTTCTACATGCAGATAGCTCCTATCCCAGGCCCTTGATACGCATTATACCACAGTAAATGTTTCAGGCTCTTATGTATTTGTTCAAATGCACAAGATTTTAAAAAAGAGGCGGATGCACTACAGAACAGGTTATTACAAAGGGGGTATTCACGTACAACACTCCACAAGGCATATAACAACGTATGCCATCACAGAAGGGAAGAGATTCTGTTCCATACAAAGATACAGCCAAAATCACATACGATCATATTAATTACCCCATTTACGAGACAACATGGGATAATACGTAGTATTCTCCAACAACACTGGTATTTCTTAACCAATGATGTTATTCTAAGGAAGTACATTAATGATTATCCCGAAATTACTTATAAAAGAGCTCCATCTTTTATAGATAAAATCACTAGGAGTCATTTTGAACAGGAGGGACCGAATATTGACTGTGAACCATGTGGTACTTTGAAATGCAGCAAGTGTAATTTTTGCAACTGAATGTATGAAAATCAGCCATTGTATTTACCCAATGGCCAGCTACATACTATCCAACATTATGTGGATTATCAAACTATTGGCTTAGTCTATATTATGCTCTGCAAGTGCAGAGATTTTTATGTAGAAAAAAACAAACGCCAATTTTGGTGAAGAATAAATGACCATGTGTATTATATTAATAATAATTTTATATCTACTCCAGAAGAAGACACGTAGGACTATGACATAGGAATAACACTGATGTCGTTAAATTTGCTGCATTGGAATGAATTAAAGAAAATCCAAGAGGAGGTAATTTTGACAAACAGATCTTACAGCAAGAAGCTTGCTGGATATACCGCTTGAAAGCAAACAGCCTTTCTTGATTTAAAGGAAACATTAAGCTGCAAACCCTTTCTATTAATCTGGTAAGCTATTGTGAGGCTATCATTACACTCACAGGGTTATGTTTATCCATTTTCTGATATGTAATAGGATGGATTAGATACCCGGATGTGCTCATATTATATGTCTGCCATGCTTTCTGATATTTTCAAGATCCTCAAGATCTTGGAGCAGATCCCCTCCAGAACCAACCACAGTTTTATATACTGCAGCTTCTGCTGATGTTGCTGTTGCTGCCCTTTGAGTCTGCAACACGTGCAACACGTGCACACTAGCTTTTAGCTCTGCTTTCTGCTTCACGGAGTTAGATTCCTGTCTCAAGGAGCTGGCTTCTAACTCTACTTTCTGCCTCATCAAGTAAGCTTCTTTTTGAGCGTATAAGGACTCTGCATGTGCTAACTCTGCCTTTGCTCTTACTCCGAGGCCTGCAGAACTGACTGATGATCAAGAGGAACACACTGAATATCTAGAGCCAGACATGTGAGGCCTGGTCTCTGAAATCTGATGCTGAATGTCCCCACTCCTATCTGGATCCATGATGTTTGAATTAAAGTAGAGTACAGTCCCAAGAAGTGTTTTCGTGTGGGTTCTTTCACTTTCAAATGAAGCTCTGCTATCTACTCCCGTATACTGATGTCTTTTTACTGTGCTGTCCTACTAATGGTGTCAGGAATGGACTTGCCAGTAATGGTGGGACTCACCTGCCTTGTGGGCTGCAGTACCAGGGCTGGCCAGCGGGTGCTCTCAGCAATCAGAGACTCAACCCTGCAGTCAGCCAAACACCTGAAGCTGATTACGGAGGTGTATTTAAGGGATGGCCAGACCTGCAGTCTGGGCCTTGGTGTGTGTTTTTCCATGGGCCCCTGTATCTTGTAACCTGCGTTCCTGTTCCTCTTTCTGTTTCTGCCTCTGCCTCTGCCTGACTTGTTGCCGACCCGGCCTGATCCTGACCTCTGCTGACTTCTCCTGTTTTGATCCCTGGCTTGTCACCCTGACCATTCTCTCTGCCTGCTCCTCCTGTACCTACCTGCCCCATAGTTATCAACCCGGCCTGCCTGATTACGTTGTGCTCTATATGTGTATGTACCTGTGTATCTGTATCAGTTTAGGTTTGGGTTTGTTTCACCTTGTTGTATGTATTTGTGTTAGCTTGGAGTTTGGTGCACTGCGTGTATGTTTGTATTGTTAGTCTTTAATAAATTGTCTTATTTATACCATATCTGAAGCTTGCGTTTCCCTGTCTCAGTACACACATCTCTGGTCACATCCGCATCCCTGACAAATGGTTAGCTGACAGCTAGCTAACAAAACTGACAGAAGCAGCATTTTGTTTAATTTATAAAACTGATCACATACCCAGGAAGAAGCCACGTGACCCTGTGGCGCAACACGTTGGGGAGGGGCATCGACGTCACCACGGCAACCCGACTACTGACACGGCGATTGCAGGCAGTGAGCACAGACACTCGGAGGGAGCAGGTCATACCCGGACTGAGCGGTTATACTCAGTAATGCTTGTTGATTTTAACTGAATGTGAGTGCATAAAGGAGAGCAATACATTTATGGTTTTTTAAAATGATAAAGCACTATATATTTTTCTGTTTTCCACTATACTAACGAGGAATGAGGGAGAAGGAAATATATCCACCAACAGTGCAAGGAGGCAGAGACTGCCAGTTTCCATCAGCAACCATCCAGCCACTTACAGAGGAGCCCTAAAAGGATCCCAGCATTACTACATTTATATCAAAGATCCCACTAACACCTTATTACTATACAGCTGTGTTAGCCTAGTAATAGGCTAACAAGGAGGTGAGCGCATAATAATAACAAAATCCAAGAGAAGTTTTATTTGGGACATTCATTTGGACTTTTCACATTTATATGTTTCACAGATATAATTGATTATTCATTATTTAAGTTTGGGACACTCTAAGTTTGGACATTTTTTTATTTTATTTTAGTTAAATACCATTGTATTCTTTATATTATTTTTAAAAATAAATATATTTTTTCATTCAATTTCCTTTTCAGAGTTCTATTACAATTGTCATAGATCAACCAATTATTCTTTGTAAAAGCGCGGCACCATTTACCATATTATGAAAAAAAAAGATATTTTCTACTTTCGGTTATAAAAAATATCCAATAAACTCAAAGTTAGGCATACATTTAGGCCAAAATGTATTCTGCTGCATGCCTTTGGTAAAACAAATCCCAATACTTGTATATGAATTGATTTGTGTGAAAGTTGTAGGGCTCGTTCACACAGGATGGACCTGTTTAGTGGATCCGCTTGCTCTGCAGGGAATCTCTCCGCTGATCCCCGCTGAGCAAGTGGATGACAGGTCTGTGTCCCCTCTGCTGCTGCAGAGCAGACAAATAGTTGCTTGCTCTCCTCAATGGGTGGTCGGATGAAAATGGACCTCCTGTCCGTTTTCATCTGATCTGATCTGATGGACAGAACTGGAATTGAATCCCCACCCGTCCATTTTTGGCAGATCGGCTGTTGGCGGGCGGACCCGATCAGAACACTCGCACGGAAGAGCCCATGGTATCTACAAACTATAGTATATATACTGGAATTTACACAGCTTTTACTTTCTCACTGCCTCACATTTCTTGAGGTGCAATCCCCCCCCCCATGACCTTTTTTTTAAAAAAATAGACACCCCAAGGAATTTGCTGAGAGGCATGTTGAATCCATGGAAGATTTTCTTTTTTTGCCACAAATTTTTGGAAAATGACTTTTTTTTAAATGATATATTGCTCACATATTCCATGTATATATGCAGAAAAACACCCCAAAATACATTCTGCTACTTCTCCCAAGTATGGGGATACCACATGTGAGAGACTTTTTGGCAACCTAGCCACATACAGGCCCCCAAAATTCAATGACCACCTTCAGGCTTGCAAAGGGCATATTTCCTCATATCACTTCCTCCCTACCTATCACAGTTTTGGAGGCCCTAAAATGCCAGGATAGTACAATCACCCCCCCCCCCCCAAATTACCGGGAATTTTGGAAAATAGACACCCCAAGGAATTTGATAAGACACATGGTGAGTATTTTACAGATATAATTTTTGTCACAGCATTTTGAAAAAGAAAAATAGAAAAGAAAAAAAAGAATTTTTGTTTTCTTTCTTCATTTTCCAAAAACTTGTGACATCAAATAAGATCTGCAAAATACTCACCATGCCCCTTAGCAAATACCTTGGAGTTTCTATTTTCCAAAAATGGGTCATGAGGGGAAGCGTATGCCACATATCACCCACTCTTCTAATCACTTGAAGGACCAGCCTTTTCTGACATTTATTGTTTACATGAAAAAACATTTTGATAGAAAATTACTTTGAACTTCCAAACATTATATATTTTTTAAAGCAATGACCCTAGAGAATAAATGGTGGGTGTTGCAAATTTTTATGTCACATAGTATTTGTGCAGCAATTTTTCTACTGCTATTTTGTTTGTAAAAAATGCAGCTTTTTGATTCTTAATGCACAAAAAAGCAATACATTGCCCAATTTTTTGATAATATATATAATAGATGATGTTACACTGAGTAAATAGATACCAAACTTGACATGCTTTAAAACTGTGCACGGCTGTTCAACGGTGACAAACTACTTAAAATTTTAATATCGATAGGCGATGCTTTAAAAGCCTTTACAGGTCACCACTTTATATTTACACAGGAGGTCTAGAATTACTGCCGTGGATCTGACATTGGCAGTGATACCTCACATACATGGTCAAATCTCTGTTTACATATCGACATGGGACCAATGCATGCGTTCACCTTTGCGCATGAGCACAGGACGGAAGAAGGGGTGAGGTGATTTTTTTTTGTCTTGTTTTGTTTTTACACTGCCCCTTTCTTTTTTTTCTTTTTTTCACTTTTGTTGTTATCACAGGGAATTTAAATATCCCCTGTGATAGCAATAGGCAATGACAGGTACTCTTATTAGACTCTCTATCTCTCCTCTGCCCTTAAAGCATCTGATCACAGCAAAATCAGTGTAATCAGATGTTTTCTCAATTTAAAAATGGCGCTGTTAATATATGGCGAAACGGAAATTATGAAATGCTTGTAGCTTTCCGTTTCTTAGACCATAGAGATGATTGGAGCCATTCTGGTCACCAATCAGCTCTATGGTCAGCTGGCAGAACTGCTGGCTGCATTCTCGGATTCCCCTGTGGGACGGGAGAGCCCAAGAAAACCGTGGAAGGTGGCAGGAGGTGGGGGACGTCTCATCCTGCTGCTTGTAAAAATGTTCCAGCAGCTAATTAACCACTAGGATTGTTTGTATATGAAAGCCTACCACCATCTGAAAACAAATTATACCAGGATGATGCCTATAGCTGCAGACATCATTCTGGTATAACCACTTAAAGTCTAGTGATGTAAAAGTACATTGCTGGTCCTTGTTGGGCGTATATGTAAGAGCAGAGAACATGGGCATATGATGAATCGGGTCTGTGAACAAAATTAATTCTATTTTGTAATGTCCATGTTGAGGGTTAGGCCCAAAAAAGTTTTACATTTGGAAACCGTGAATTGTCTGGCAAGAGTTGAATATGGGTGGGCGGTGATGTATTGTTGTGTTTGTAAATTGCTTTGGTCTACAATCAATTGATACAAATCTGCAGTCAAAAACAGCGGAGGGGCTAAATGCTAGTGCTGGCAGTGAATGGGGCTGATCCTGCTAACGCTGTGTTTTTGAGGACACTATACAAAGGAGGCACTAGTATAGTTCTGTTCGTGATCAATATGTTGAGCCATACAAACACTATACTAGTAATGGCTGTGATCAGCGACCTATAGTGTGAATGCAATAGTGTGTGGGCAATCTAATGCTAACTGACACTGGTTGAGAGGGGAGCTTACAGACCCTGATGCTATCTGATGTCGCTAGTGGCAGTAATACAGTGATCAGTGAAAAATTCTATATACTGATATTGCACAAATGGCACTGGCTGGGTGACGGCGTAATCAAAGGGTTAATAAGGGTGATCAAAGGGTTAAATGTGCTAATCTAATGTGTGTGTAAAATTTAGTGCTTTTACTCACAGTGCAGTGTTCTCTCTACTCTCCCTGGACTGAGGGATCGGGGCAGCGGCGGGTGCAGATGCGGTAACACCCCAAAATAGAAAGCATTGTAGGGGTACGCCACTTTTCCCAGAGCCACCGCTCACCCTCACATTGTGGGCAGGCAGTCGACAAGTAGTTAAAAAAAAAACCTTAAAAATGTTTATATATTTAAAATATTAAAATACTAATTTTATTTTTTTTTCAACTTTTTTTATTTACTACTGGTAGTAACATTGTACTTCTCTGGGGAGGGGGTGATCAGGGATTCTATTTTTTTTACACTTTGCTTTGCTGGAGCAATAAAGATTATTGCTTCTGCAATGCAAAGCTTGCTTTGAACTGTCATGAATGGGTTAAGTTAATGACAGTTCAAAATAATCTGTGATTGGCTGGAGCTGGTCACATGGTACAGGGTGTTGTGATTGGCCCCATGTGTCATATGAGAGCTGTGGACCAATCACAGTTCACCAGGAAGAGAAGCAAAGCTATTATGAATCAATATTCTTTGAAACCATGTACAGTAATACCTCGGTTTAAGAACGCCTCAAAGTAATTTTCGGTTTACAAATGAAAATCCACTGAAAATAATGCCTCAGTTTACAAATTTTGAATGAATTTTTTACGCAATACGAAGTGTATGTCAGTGCTGATTTTTAAATGCAATTGCTGGCTCTTTTTTTTTTCTTCACTATAGCTTACAGAATTAGCTGTCACTGTCCCCAAAGTTAATGGAAATTTTGTTTCTTTTAAGAAACTAAAAAGAAACATTGTTTGCCCCCCCCCCTTTCCTGACCTGCCAGGCTGCATGCTCTGAAAAGGGTCTGGTATGGATTTTGGGGAGGACCCCCACGCCATTTTGTTTTAAATTTTGGCGTGGGAGTTCCCCTTAAAATCCATACCAGACACGAACGGCTTGGTATGGATGGGAAGGGGGACCCCACACAGTTTTTTAAATTATTTTTTTAATTGCCGGCAATTCTTTTACATTCAGCTGTCAGTAGGGAACCCCGCTGAAAGCTGAAATATTAACACATGGTTGTCACTACTAAAATGCCGCATGACTTGATAAAATAACTCATGCAGTATTTATTAGTGTTTACTTTTTTCTGATCTCCGGAACAGATTAATTGGTTTTCAATGCATTCCTATGGGAAACGTCCTGCAGAACGAATTAAATTCTTAAACCGAGGTATTACTGTACATTTTATGGTATCCCCTGAATATGTAATTTAAAGGCATTTGTATTTTTAAAGTTCCTTTTTTAACTTCATGACTTGCTCATAAAAAAAAATATTTTCATTGACACATGTCCCCCAGGCCACTGTGCAGCTCACCATGCTCTTTGTTTGACAATCCCTTGCATATTAGCCTAGAATTATGTCCATTACTGTTTTCTAAGATTCAGCTTCCATTGACTTCAATGAAGATCAGATTTGGGAACCAAACTTCAGTAATTTTAGCCAAACCTGCATTAAACTGAACTTGGGTGCATTCGACTCATCTCTACTCTTAACGAAGAGTTAGGGCTAAGCCTTTGAATTGTAATGTTCCTTGAGGGACCATGGTAATTATATCAAAGCTACTTAAACTATTAGACCTCCCAAAAGATTCCAAATGGAAATAAGTCAAATATGCATGGCCCACATTTTGAAAGCAAGGCTCTCTCAGTCTTAAACTTGTCTTTAATGAGGTTATATCAGCAATAAATCCCCATTAAGAAACTCCAGGAAGAGTCTTTGGTGTGTGTCTGTGGGGGGCCATTATTTCAGCTCCTGGGTGAATTTATTATAAGACTAATTGGACTTTGGGGTTCTGCCCATCTACACTGATCTGCTATGATTGCAGAAGGGGCATGTAGGCCTAATTTTGACAGCAGCTCCTTGCCCTGTTCAATTGGTGATGTCATAAGGAAGGCACCATTGTAAGGGACAATAAGCTTAAATGAGCTTAAACACCAATGGTATCTGATCTTCGCTGCTGCTAAAGCAATGTCCCTGAGTTTTTTCTGCAGCTGCTGCAATATTGTTCTTCAGTTGGAATTTGATATAATCATAAATTAAGTCCAGAATGCCCTGTGCAACTATTAGCAGGTCTTCCTCAATCTTAAAACAATACCAGGTGAAGGAAAACAACCCTTATGGGTTTAGAGCAAAAGGCTCTATGGATTCTATCACAGTTAAATATGGTCTGTGCTATATCAGGGAGCATATTGTTGAAAAGGCCTAACTCATAGTTCTGGAGCTATGTAATATCCTCTGGAACATCTCAGTAATTGCAGGTTGTTATCCCTGGAATGGTTTATGTTCATGTGAAAGAGATCATTGTGAGCTAATGTCAGTTTGTCACACTTAATCTCTGGTGTATATATATATATATATATATATATATACAGTGGGGATCGAAAGTTTGGGCACCCCAGCTAAAAATTTGTATTAATGTGCATAAAGAAGCCAAGGAAAGATGGAAAAATCTCCAAAAGGCATCAAATTACAGATTAGACATTCTTATAATATGTCAACAAAAGTTAGATTTTATTTCCATCATTTACACTTTCAAAATAACAGAAAACAAAAAAATGGTGTCTGCAAATGTTTGGGCACCCTGCAGAGTTAATATCTTGTACTGCCCCCTTTGGCAAGTATCACAGCTTGTAAACACTTTTTGTAGCCAGCCAAGAGTCTTTCAATTCCTGTTTGAGTTATCGTTGCCCATTCTTCCTTACAAAAGTCTTCCAGTTCTTTGAGATTTCTGGGCTGTCTGTCACGCACTGCTCTTTTAAGTTCTATCCATAGATTTTCAATTATGTTGAGGTCAGGAGATTGTGAAGGCCATGGCAAAACCTTCAGTTTACGCCTCTTGATGTAATCCCCCTGTGGATTTGAGGTGTGTTTAGGATCATTATCCATTTGTAGAAGCCATCCTCTCTTTAACTTCAGCTTTTTCACAGATGGCACCAAGTTACCATCCAAAATTTGCTGAAATTTTATTGAATCCATTTTTCCTTCTACTCGTGAGATGTTCCCTGTGTCACTGGCTGCAACACAACACCAAAGCATGATTGATCCAACCCCATGCTTAACAGTTGGACAGAGGTTCTTTTCATTAAATTCTGTGCCCCTTCTTCTCCAAACGTACCTTTGCCTAACCTCATCGGTCCACAGACCTTGTTTCCAAAATGCATCAGGCTTGTCTATATGTTCATTTGCAAAGTTCAAACGATGATTTTTGTGGTGAGGACGTAGAAGAGGTTTTCTTCTGATGACTCTTCCATGAAGACCATATTTGTACAAGTATCTCTTTATAGTGGAATAGTGTACCACAACTCCAGTGTCTGCCAGATCTTTCTGGAGGGATCGTGCAGTCAAACGTGGGTTTTGAATTGTTTTTCTCACAATCCTGCGAGCTGTTCTGTCTGATATTTTTCTTGGTCTTCCAGATCTTGCTTTAACTTCCACTGTTCCTGATGACTGCCATTTCTTAATTACATTCCGAACAGAGGATATTGACATCTGAAAACGCTTTGCTATCTTCTTATAGCCTTCTCCAGCTTTGTGAGCATCAACTATTTTCAGTTTCAGTTTTCTAGACAACTGCTTAGAAGAACCCATGGTGCTGATTGTTGGGGCAAGGTCAGATGAGTCTGGGCATTTAAAACCTTTGAGATTGACATAACCTGGTCTTCCCAGACGATGATTGAGAACAATCCATGACACTGGCAGGTCTCAGCTTTGCAAAGGGGGCAGTGCATGCTATAAATTCTGCAGGGTGCCCAAACTTTTGCAGACGCCATTTATTTGTTTTCTGTTATTTTGAAAGTGTAAATGATGGAAATAAAATCTAACTTTAGTTGACATATTATAATAATGTCGAATCTGTAATTTGATGCCTTTTGGAGATTTTTCCATCTTTCCTTGGCTTCTTTATGCACATTAATACAAATTTTTAGCTGGGGTGCCCAAACTTTCGATCCCCACTGTATGTTCTTTTCCCTATTTCTGCAATTTATGTTGTTAGAGATTGCATCCCTTAAATATATGGCTTTGTATAGTGTCTGAAATCTTATTGGGACTCTTTAGTCTGCAAACTAAGTCTTGTTTTGTCAATACACTCTCTCTAGATTTTGACTTACCCCTCTGTTGGAAGACTGTAATAGTTGGCTGGAAGAGGAGAGTGGGAAGAGTGCACCTATTGTTTCCATTGAGCTCAATCTTGGAACTTGCAGACAATGGAGAGAAAAAGCCCCTTATTTTGGGACACAGCTGAATCTTGTTAGATTGATACATCCTCGACAGAGGAAAGGTGTTCTCTTGGGTGGTGATGAAGTAGATTGCATTTAGGCAGAGCTTATTAGTCCCCATAGTCTGTCAATATTGGTAATTCTTTGTGTAGCTCTTTATGCAGGCATCTGGTCCATAATACTATCTACATGTGTATTCCATTAGGATGTTTTTAAGCAGATTAATTCAGCCACAATTTAAGATCGAGAGAAAAACAAGGCAGGTTTTATAAAAAATAACAATTAGAGCATATTATTGAGTCAATACCCAAAGTAATTGAAAGTTAGTAAGTAGCCACACATACTGTATAACATAGTGGCTGGAGAGTATATAGGTAACATGATGAGGCAGCAGTATAGGAAGGTGAGACAAAACAGCGTGTGTCATGAAATATTTTAACGTAATATATCAGAGACACTAGCTAAAAAATTGTACAGCCATTGCAGAGTATAAAAGCAACTTTTTTGGGTTGCAATTTAAAACAGAGACGTAACGGGTTTAATATAAAATAAATATTAGCATATTTAATTTCATTGATAAAACCTGCAAATATTTTACTGGCACTGCAAAGTATGTAAACAGTTTGAGTAGGCTGGAGTTTAAAAGAAAATTAAAGTTTATTATTTCAGAGACAATAACCAGAAATAATTGTACGGTTGTTACACAGTATGTAAACACTTTTACAAGGCTTCAGTTTAAGAGTGAGCAATGAGGCTAATTTTATCAAGACTGAAAAATTTAGAGAAAATTATTTCTTTGTTTACAAACTATTTTATTTTTCAAGCAATAGACTGTAAAGTAGCATTACATCTTCAAACAGTATATAAAACAGAAACAAGGCACAACTGAAATGTGCATGTCAGAAAGTACCATCATGTAAAGTAAAGAAAAAAGAAGAGAGAAAAGAATTTAAGTACATGAGCAATATAAATAGAAAGGTATGAAGAATTATTCGGCTACTGACAGAATAACTCAATCAATCCAAACATGGGTGTTTCTTAATCATGTAGTAAATGCCTATGAGTTCTCCAAATTTCCCATTTTCTATCAAATAAGTGCATCTTGTCCAGTAAAGTGTAATGAATTCTCTCCATGAGCATCACAGCATCAATCCTATGCAGAACAGAAGCCAATGGTACTGTGAGGGACTTCCAGTGTAGGGCAATAGCCCATAGGGTGGATATACAAATGGTGTGGATTAGCCTCATAACCTCAGTCTGAACTCCCAAGATATGGCCTCCTAGTAGGCAGGACAGTACAGTCAGATGCACCGGAACACCCACCAGTGCAGAAGCTACCTCCGAGATCCTACGCCACACCAAGGAGAGGCCCGGGACAGGTCCAAAATGTATGCACCAGAGTATCTGCAAGGCCGCAGCCACAAAAACATAGATGAGATGTGTTTGGATACAAGACATGTAGTCTGGATGGGGTATAATACCATCTGGTTAATACCTTAAGGGCTTTGACTTTCCTTGAGAATGTTAAAGAAATTGATGCATGAGTGTCAGTTGGTGGACATCTGGAGAATTAGGAATATGAAGGAGAGAGACTATACTTTCTTCTCGCACATACATGAGACTTATTCTAGATTAGATTACATATTAGTAGAACATCGAGTGATAGAGTCGGTGGTAGAAGTAAAAATTGAAGGAAGCACCCTGTCGGATCATGCCCCAGTTGCTATGAAGTTAAGATGGGGTAGAGAAGGGAGAGAAGGTTATGTATGGCGGTTGAATGAGGCACTTCTCATGGAGGAAGAGATTGGTCAAAGAATTGAGAGAGAAATTGAATGGTTTTTTGATGAGAATGAAACAGAGGATGTGTCGGTTGCAACGGTGTGGGAAGCACATAAAGCTTACATCAGAGGCCTACTTATTGCAATGGGGGCAAAAAAGAAAAAAGAAAGGAGAGAAAAGATAAATAGATTATTAAATGAAATATATGATCTTGAACAGGTGCATAAAAGGGAAAGAACTAAGGAGATAATGCAGAGGTTAATAAAGAAGAAAGAAGAATTAGAGAATGTAATGGAGGAGGAAAAAAGAAGAGTCTTTAATAAAATAACAAGTGAAAGGTATAGATGGGGAGATAGGCCGGGAAAGTATTTAATGAGAACTTTAAGAAAGAAGAAAAATAGAAATTATATTGAGAAAATAAGAAACCCCAAGGGGGAATTTGTACACTCAACCAAGGATATTGCTAGAATATTTAAAGAGTACTATAATGAGTTGTATAATATCATACCTCAGGATACGTTCAGGAAAACGGAAACAGTAAATAGAGAGAAAAGAAAGACATACCTAGAGGAGGCAGGCCTACCGAAATTAAGAGAAACACAACTGAACTCTCTAGAGGCAGAAATAACCACAGAGGAAATAAAATTAGCATTAGAAAGCATGGCGGGAGGGAAAAGCCCAGGTCCGGGTGGATATACGGCCAAATACTATAAAAAATATAAAGAGCTTTTAATTCCCAAAATGAAGATTTATATGAACACCTTGGGAAACGGGATGAAGATAAGGGGAGAGTCTTTACAGGCGAATATAGTATTGATACAGAAAGAAGATAAAGATCCCTCACAATGTGCGAGTTATCGTCCCATAGCGCTGCTGAATGTAGACACAAAAATATATGCAAAGGTTCTGGCAAATAGACTGAAAGAGCTGATGCCGGAGTGGGTACATGGAGACCAGGTGGGGTTTGTCTCGGGAAGAGAGGGTAGAGATAATGCTCTGAGATCACTGTTGCTTATACAGGAGGGCAAAAAAGGGAATACCCCAATGATACTGATGTCGATAGATGCTGAGAAGGCATTCGACAGAGTGAGTTGGGGTTTTATGATGGACACTCTGGAAGCGTTGGGAGTGGGAGATAGAATGAGAGGGTGGATTGGAGAGTTGTATAGAGGGCCTACCGCTACCATAATGGTAAATGGAGGAAGATCAGAGTACTTTAAGATGTCAAATGGTACAAGACAGGGATGCCCATTGTCCCCACTGCTATACGTGTTGTCACTGGAGCCCTTACTGTCCATGATTAGAAAGAACATAGACATAAAAGGAATAAAGATAGGTGATAGAGAACACAAGGTAGTGGCCTATGCGGACGACCTGATGTTTTATGTTGGAAACCCTAGAACATCACTTCCAAATTTAATGAAAGCATTGAGGGAGTATGGAGACCTGTCGAATCTGAAAATTAATCCGACAAAGACCGAAATCTTAAACATAAATCTCAAAAACAGTGAAAAAGAAAGACTACAAGAGGAATTCCCTTTCCTTTGGAGAGACAAAGAATTAAAATATCTAGGAATAAAATTATCAACCTCAAATAAAAATCTTTATAAAGCCAATTATATAATATTATTAAATGAAATTAAGGAGGAGCTGAGGAGGGTGGGAAATGGAAATCCATCGTGGATAGGTCGTATAAATTTGATAAAGATGGTAATTAGAGATGAGCGAATCGAACCAGGCGAACCGGAATTCGAGTCGAATTTCAGGAAATATTCGATTCGCGGCGAAACCGAAATTTTGCCTACTTCGGGTGCGCGAATCGAACATTTCCCGATCAGCCGGCAAAAGTGTCCCTGCAGTGAGCTCCGCTATTTCTGACAGTTCTCTGACAGAAGGAACACATGTTTAGCGGTTGAAACATTGTATCTATTAGTTTACATTTAGGATACAGATGTTTCAACCACTGTTCATGTGAAGAAGCTGTGAGAGAACTGTCAGAAATAGAGGAACTCTGCACATACACTTTTTGCCGGCTTGGAATTATTCTTCTTTTCATCCTACTTCTTCTTCTTCTTCATCTTCATCCTCAGAAGAAGAGGATGAGGATGAAGAAGAAGAAGAAGAAGTAGGATGAAAAGAAGAATAATTCCAAGCCGGCAAAAAGTGTATGTGCAGAGTTCCTCTATTTCTGACAGTTCTCTCACAGCTTCTTCACATGTACAGCGGTTGAAACATCTGTATCCTAAATGGAAACTAATAGATACAATTTGTATCTATTAGTTTCCATTTAGGATACAGATGTTTCAACCACTGTACATGTGAAGAAGCTGTGAGAGAACTGTCAGAAAAATGAGGAACTCTGCACATACACTTTTTGCCGGCTTGGAATTATTCTTCTTTTCATCCTACTTCTTCTTCTTCTTCTTCTTCATCCTCATCCTCATCCTCTTCTTCTGAGGATGAGGATGAGGATGAAGAAGAAGTAGTAGGATGAAAATAAGAATAATTCCAAGCCGGCAAAAAGTGTATGTGCAGAGTTCCTCTATTCTGCAGATACACTTAGAGGAGCTCTGCACATACACTTTTTGCCTGTTTGGAATTAATCTTATTTTCATCCTACTTCTTCTTCTTCTTCTTCTTCTTTATCCTCATCCTCAGAAGAAGAAGAAGAGGATGAAGAAGAAGAAGAAGAAGAAGAAGAAGTAGGATGAAAATAAGAATAATTGCAAGCCGGCAAAAAGTGTATGTGCAGAGTTCCTCTATTCTGCAGATACACTTAGAGGAGCTCTGCAGATACACTTAGAGGAGCTCTGCACATACACTTTTTGCCGGCTTGGAATTAATCTTATTTTCATCCTACTTCTTCTTCTTCTTCTTCTTCTTCATCCTCATCCTCATCCTCAGAAGAAGAAGAAGAGGATGAGGATGAGGATGAAGAAGAAGAAGAAGAAGAAGAAGAAGTAGGATGAAAATAAGAATAATTCCAAGCCGGCAAAAAGTGTATGTGCAGAGCTCCTCTAAGTGTATCTGCAGAGCTCCTCTAAGTGTATCTGCAGAATAGAGGAACTCTGCACATACACTTTTTGCCGGAAACCGCTGTATGGAGGGAATGTCCCAGAACTGTCATAAATAATCTATTTCTGACAGTTCTGGGACATTCACTCCATACAGCTGTTTCAACCGCTGTATGGAGGGAATGTCATAGAACTGTCAGAAATAGACTATTAATGACAGTTCTGGGACTGTCCTTCCATACAGCGGTTGAAACATTGTATCTATTTGTTTCCATAAATGGATCCATTTATGGAAACAAATAGATACAATGTTTCAACCGCTGTATGGAAGGACAGTCCCAGAACTGTCATTAATAGTCTATTTCTGACAGTTCTATGACATTCCCTCCATACAGCGGTTGAAACAGCTGTATGGAGTGAATGTCCCAGAACTGTCAGAAATAGACTATTTATGACAGTTCTGGGACATTCACTCCATACAGCGGTTGAAACATTGTATCTATTTTTTTCCATAAATGACATTCTGCAGATACACTTAGAGGAGCGCTGCAGATACACTTTTTGCCGGCTTGGAATTATTCTTATTTTCATCCTACTTCTTCTTTTTCTTCTTATGAGGATGAGGATGAAGAAGAAGAAGTAGGATGAAAATAAGATTAATTCCAAGCCGGCAAAAAGTGTATCTGCAGCGCTCCTCTAAGTGTATTTGCAGAATGTCATTTATGGAAAAAAATAGATACAATGTTTCAACCGCTGTATGGAAGGACAGTCCCAGAACTGTCATAAATAGTCTATTTCTGACAGTTCTGGGACATTCACTCCATACAGCTGTTTCAACCGCTGTATGGAGGGAATGTCATAGAACTGTCAGAAATAGACTATTAATGACAGTTCTGGGACTGTCCTTCCATACAGCGGTTGAAACATTGTATGTATTTGTTTCCATAAATGGATCCATTTATGGAAACAAATACATACAATGTTTCAACCGCTGTATGGAAGGACAGTCCCAGAACTGTCATTAATAGTCTATTTCTGACAGTTCCATGACATTCCCTCCATACAGCGGTTGAAACAGCTGTATGGAGTGAATGTCCCAGAACTGTCAGAAATAGACTATTTCTGACAGTTCTGGGACAATCACTCCATACAGCTGTTTCAACCGCTGTATGGAGGGAATGTCATGGAACTGTCAGAAATAGACTATTAATGACAGTTCTGGGACTGTCCTTCCATACAGCGGTTGAAACATTGTATGTATTTGTTTCCATAAATGGATCCATTTATGGAAACAAATACATACAATGTTTCAACCGCTGTATGGAAGGACAGTCCCAGAACTGTCATAAATAGTCTATTTCTGACAGTTCTATGACATTCCCTCCATACAGCGGTTGAAACAGCTGTATGGAGTGAATGTCCCAGAACTGTCAGAAATAGACTATTTATGACAGTTCTGGGACATTCACTCCATACAGCGGTTGAAACATTGTATCTATTTTTTTCCATAAATGACATTCTGCAGATACACTTAGAGGAGCGCTGCAGATACACTTTTTGCCGGCTTGGAATTATTCTTATTTTCATCCTACTTCTTCTTTTTCTTCTTATGAGGATGAGGATGAAGAAGAAGAAGTAGGATGAAAATAAGATTAATTCCAAGCCGGCAAAAAGTGTATCTGCAGCGCTCCTCTAAGTGTATTTGCAGAATGTCATTTATGGAAAAAAATAGATACAATGTTTCAACCGCTGTATGGAAGGACAGTCCCAGAACTGTCAAAAATAGTCTATTTCTGACAGTTCTGGGACATTCACTCCATACAGCTGTTTCAACCGCTGTATGGAGGGAATGTCATAGAACTGTCAGAAATAGACTATTAATGACAGTTCTGGGACTGTCCTTCCATACAGCGGTTGAAACATTGTATGTATTTGTTTCCATAAATGGATCCATTTATGGAAACAAATACATACAATGTTTCAACCGCTGTATGGAAGGACAGTCCCAGAACTGTCATTAATAGTCTATTTCTGACAGTTCCATGACATTCCCTCCATACAGCGGTTGAAACAGCTGTATGGAGTGAATGTCCCAGAACTGTCAGAAATAGACTATTTCTGACAGTTCTGGGACAATCACTCCATACAGCTGTTTCAACCGCTGTATGGAGGGAATGTCATGGAACTGTCAGAAATAGACTATTAATGACAGTTCTGGGACTGTCCTTCCATACAGCGGTTGAAACATTGTATGTATTTGTTTCCATAAATGGATCCATTTATGGAAACAAATACATACAATGTTTCAACCGCTGTATGGAAGGACAGTCCCAGAACTGTCATTAATAGTCTATTTCTGACAGTTCCATGACATTCCCTCCATACAGCGGTTGAAACAGCTGTATGGAGTGAATGTCCCAGAACTGTCAGAAATAGACTATTTCTGACAGTTCTGGGACATTCACTCCATACAGCTGTTTCAACCGCTGTATGGAGGGAATGTCATGTAACTGTCAGAGTCCCAGAACTGTCATTAATAGTCTATTTCTGACAGTTCCATGACATTCCCTCCATACAGCGGTTGAAACAGCTGTATGGAGTGAATGTCCCAGAACTGTCAGAAATAGACTATTTATGACAGTTCTGGGACTGTCCTTCCATACAGCGGTTGAAACATTGTATCTATTTTTTTCCATAAATGACATTCTGCAAATACATTTAGAGGAGCGCTGCAGATACACTTTTTGCCGGCTTGGAATTAATCTTATTTTCATCCTACTTCTTCTTCTTCATCCTCATCCTCATCCTCATAAGAAGAAAAAGAAGAAGTAGGATGAAAATAAGAATAATTCCAAGCCGGCAAAAAGTGTATCTGCAGCGCTCCTCTAAGTGTATCTGCAGAATGTCATTTATGGAAAAAAATAGATACAATGTTTCAACCGCTGTATGGAGTGAATGTCCCAGAACTGTCATAAATAGTCTATTTCTGACAGTTCTGGGACATTCACTCCATACAGCTGTTTCAACCGCTGTATGGAGGGAATGTCATGGAACTGTCAGAAATAGACTATTAATGACAGTTCTGGGACTCTGACAGTTACATGACATTCCCTCCATACAGCGGTTGAAACAGCTGTATGGAGTGAATGTCCCAGAACTGTCAGAAATAGACTATTTCTGACAGTTCTGGGACAATCACTCCATACAGCTGTTTCAACCGCTGTATGGAGGGAATGTCATGGAACTGTCAGAAATAGACTATTAATGACAGTTCTGGGACTGTCCTTCCATACAGCGGTTGAAACATTGTATGTATTTGTTTCCATAAATGGATCCATTTATGGAAACAAATACATACAATGTTTCAACCGCTGTATGGAAGGACAGTCCCAGAACTGTCAGAAATAGTCTATTTCTGACAGTTCTGGGACATTCACTCCATACAGCTGTTTCAACCGCTGTATGGAGGGAATGTCATAGAAATGTCAGAAATAGACTATTAATGACAGTTCTGGGACTGTCCTTCCATACAGCGGTTGAAACATTGTATGTATTTGTTTCCATAAATGGATCCATTTATGGAAACAAATACATACAATGTTTCAACCGCTGCATGGAAGGACAGTCCCAGAACTGTCATTAATAGTCTATTTCTGACAGTTCCATGACATTCCCTCCATACAGCGGTTGAAACAGCTGTATGGAGTGAATGTCCCAGAACTGTCATAAATAGAGAGAAACTGTCACAGAACTGTCCTTCTTCTCATCCTTCTCCTTCTTCTCATCCTTCTTCTCATCCTTCTTCTCATCCTTCTTCTCATCCTTCTCCTTCTTCTCATCCTTCTCCTTCTTCTCATCCTTCTCCTTCTTCTCATCCTTCTCCTTCTTCTCATCCTTCTCCTTCTTCTCATCCTTCTCCTTCTCCTTCTTCTCATCCTTCTCCTTCTCCTTCTTCTCATCCTTCTCCTTCTCCTTCTTCTCATCCTTCTCCTTCTCCATCTTCTCATCCTTCTCCTTTTCCTTCTTCTCATCCTTCTCCTTCTGCTTCTCCTTCTCCTTCTCCTTCTTCTCATCCTTCTCCTTCTTCTCATCCTTCTCCTTCTCCTTCTTCTCATCCTTCTCCTTCTTCTCATCCTTCTCCTTCTTCTCATCCTTCTCCTTCTCCTCATCCTTCTCCTTCTTCTCATCCTTCTCCTTCTTCTTCTTCTCATCCTTCTCCTTCTCCTTCTTCTCATCCTTCTCCTTCTCCATCTTCTCATCCTTCTCCTTCTCCTTCTTCTCATCCTTCTCCTTCTTCTCATCCTTCTCCTTCTCCTTCTTCTCATCCTTCTCCTTCTTCTCATCCTTCTCCTTCTCCTCATCCTTCTCCTTCTCCTTCTTCTCATCCTTCTCCTTCTCCTTCTTCTCATCCTTTTCCTTCTCATCCTTCTCCTTCTCCTCATCCTTCTCCTTCTCCTTCTTCTCATCCTTCTCCTTCTCCTTCTTCTCATCCTTCTCCTTCTTCTCATCCTTCTTCTCATCCTTCTCCTTCTTCTCATCCTTCTCCTTCTCCTTCTTCTCATCCTTCTCCTTCTCCTTCTTCTCATCCTTCTCCTTCTCCATCTTCTCATCCTTCTCCTTTTCCTTCTTCTCATCCTTCTCCTTCTGCTTCTCCTTCTCCTTCTCCGTCTTCTCATCCTTCTCCTTCTCATCCTTCTCCTTCTTCTCATCCTTCTCCTTCTTCTCATCCTTCTCCTTCTCCTTCTTCTCATCCTTCTCCTTCTTCTCATCCTTCTCCTTCTTCTCATCCTTCTCCTTCTCCTTCTTCTCATCCTTCTCCTTCTTCTCATCCTTCTTCTCATCCTTCTCCTTCTTCTCATCCTTCTCCTTCTCCTTCTTCTCATCCTTCTCCTTCTCCTTCTTCTCATCCTTCTCCTTCTTCTCATCCTTCTCCTTCTTCTCATCCTTCTCCTTCTTCTCATCCTTCTCCCTCTTCTCATCCTTCTTCTCATCCTTCTCCTTCTTCTCATCCTTCTCCTTCTTCTCATTCTTCTTCTCATCCTTCTCCTTCTTCTCATCCTTCTCCTTCTCCTTCTTCTCATCCTTCTCCTTCTCCTTCTTCTCATCCTTCTCCTTCTCATCCTTCTCTTTCTTCTCATCCTTCTCCTTCTTCTCATCCTTCTCCTTCTCCTTCTTCTCATCCTTCTCCTTCTCCTTCTTCTCATCCTTCTCCTTCTTCTCATCCTTCTCCTTCTCCTTCTTCTCATCCTTCTCCTTCTCCTTCTTCTCATCCTTCTCCTTCTCCTTCTTCTCATCCTTCTCCTTCTTCTCATCCTTCTCCTTCTCCTTCTCCTTCTCTTTCCTCATCTCCAAGGGCATTTAAATTAAAGGTACAGTGTTCTGCACTAATTTAAAGGCTCTCTGAAGCCTAGAAACCCTTTTTATAAGTCATCTTCGTAGCGAAGAAATTCGCATCGAATCGAATTTCACACTGGAATTCGCCGAATCAGCCGAATCGAATTTTTGAAAAATTCGCTCATCTCTAATGGTAATTGTCCCCAAAGTATTATATAAATTTCAAATGATCCCAATCAAACTCCCAGAGGCATATTTTAACCACTTGCCGACCGCGCATAGCCGAATGACGGCTTCACCGCGGCCGGCCAGTTCTGAGTGGACGTCATATGACGTCCTCCCAGAACGCGCTCTCCTGCGCGCCCCAGGGGGCGCGCACCCGGCGATCTCCGTGATCGCTGTGTCCTACGGACACAGCTGATCACGAGATGTGGTGAAAGGCCGATCCCACCGGCCTTTTACCACGTGATCAGCGGTGTCCAATGACACGCTGATCACAGGAAAATGCAAGTGCCGGTTCTCGGCTGCACTTTCCTCACGCTGTCAGATCGTGAGGAAAGTACTGCCGAGAACCGGCAGTTGTCAGAGCGGGGATCGGCACCGATCATCAGGGCACTGATGATCAGTGCCCTGATGATCGGTGCCCAGCAGTGACCCCCGCAAGTTCCGATCAGCTGTGCGCCCACTAGCCCCGCCCACCCATTCCCAGCAGTGCCCCCACCTGTGCCCAGCAGTGCCCCCACCTGTGCCACTCTGCAGTGCCACCTACCTGTGCCCAGCAGTGCCACCTACATGTGCCCAGCAGTGCCACCCACCTGTGCCCACCCACCTGTGCCCACCAGTGCCACCCACCTGTGCCCACCAGTGCCACCCACCTGTGCCCACCCACCAGTGCTGTCCACCAGTGCCACCCACCAGTGCCACCCACCAGTGCTGCCAGTCAGTGCCACCAGTCAGTGCCCAGGGGTTGTGCCAGTCAGTGCCGCCAGTCAGTGCCCAGAAGTGATGCCAGTCAGTGCCGTCTATCAGTACCCATCATCAGTGTCACCTATCAGTGCCGCCTATCAGTGCTGCATATCAGTGCCGCCTATCCGTGACCCCTAATTAGTGCTGTCTATCAGTGCCGCCTATCCGTGCCACCTCATTAGTACTGCCTATCAGTGCCCTTTAGTGCTGCCTATCAGTGCCCATCAGTGCCGCCTATCAGTGCCCATCAGTGCCGCCTATCAGTGCCCATCAGTGCCGCCTCATCAACGCAAATCAGTGAAGGAGAAAAAATACCTGTTTGAAAAATTTTATAAAAGAAACAAATAAACTTTTTTTTTTTTCAAATTTTTTGCACTTTTTTAAATTTATAGCGCAAAAAGTAAAGCGCCCAGTGGCGATTAAATACCACCAAAAGAAAGCTCTATTTGTGAGAAAAAAATGATCAAAATTTCATATGGGTACAATGTTGCATGACCGCGCAATTGTCAATCAAAGTGCGGCAGCGCTGAAAGCTGAAAATTGGCCTGGTAAGGAAGGGGGTATAAGTGCCTGGTAGGCAAGTGGTTAAAGAACTGAAGAAAATGATAATAAAATGTATATGGAGGAATAAAAAGCCTAGAATAGGGTATGAAACGTTAACTAGAAGTAAAGAAAGAGGAGGACTGGGGGTACCAGATTTTAGGAGATATTACAAAGCGGGGATTATTGCAAGAATCTTCGATTGGATTCATAATTCGGAGAAAAGTTGGGTCAAAATTGAGAAAACACTGAGTGGAATAAGTTTGAGTAATAGTATCTGGGTGCCTGCACAATACAGAGAATTAGAGGAGAGCACAAGCACGTACACTTTTATTGTTTTAAAAGAATGGGATTTATTACATAGACAAAAGGGGTGGGTTTTTAATTCACAACTAATACCACTTAGGAACACAAAATATTTAATCCCGGGTAAAGATAGCATAGCAGGGAAATGGATTATAAAACAGGAGGCGCAATTGAGAGATATAATGGTAGGAGAGGAAATTGGGTCATATAAGGATATGGAGGAAAGAAAGGGTGAAGTCTTTAATAAGATGGATAGATTAAGATATTACCAACTGAAGAACTTTTTTGAAAGCCTTCCAAAACCTACAAGAACTAGAAAAGATTGGAATCCATTTGAGAGAATTTTTGAGTCACGGGGAAATGGTAGACACGGAACGGCAAAAATACATAAGATATTAATGGAACTTGATACACACACAAAATTAATGCACATAGAGAAATGGGAAAGAGATATGGGAAGAAAAATAGAGGAGGAGGAGAAGAAGAAGATGTTCACATTAATTCACGAAAATATTAGTATGAGAGAAGTGGAAATAAATTATAAATGTTTGAATAGATGGCACATTACCCCTTGCCTGGAGCACAAGATGAATACGGAAATTTCACAGATGTGTTGGAGAGATTGTGGAGAGGTGGGCACGTGGTATCATATGTGGTGGGAGTGTCCAGAAATACAGGTGTTCTGGCGAAGGATAGTTTACTTGATAAGGAAGATTACTAAAATCAATATAGGATTAGACCCAGAATTATGCCTCCTCCATATCTCAGAACTCCCAGTGAAAGTATATAAGAGGTCAGAGATATGGTACTACTTAACCGCAGCAAAGAGCTTGATACCCAGGTACTGGAAGAAAAGAGAGGTGCCAACTGAGGAAGACTGGATGGGTAGAGTAAACCAGATTTCTGGGACAGAAAGATTGTATTATATGCACGAGGATAAGTTGGAGATGTACAATAAAAAATGGAAAGGATGGGGAGAATATAAAGAAATGGTGAAAAAGGTGAAGAGATAAGGTCCCGGGTAGTCGGTTTAGAATTGGATTTAAGAATAACAGAATCATATGGAGTAAATGAGAGAAGAGAGAATATGGAGCGTGGGAAGGTGAGGGAGGGAAGGGAGGGGACGGGGAGAAGGGGGGGGGGGTATTTGGGAGGGGGGGATGGTATGAAAAGAAAGCCATATATAGGAATAAATTTTATAAGGAGAAAATATGTTTTTGATAAATATTTTAATAGATATGTTGAAATGACTTGTATATGGATTGAAAATCAATAAATATTTATAAAAAAAAAAAAAATACCTTAAGGGCTGTCTCACGGACCAAAAGGGATCTGGAGCTCTTACATATGTTATCCACCATGGAATCCCAATCCTCATCCGAAAAGGTGATACCACTATCAGTTTCCCATTTTTGTCTGTAAAGAGGGGGTGTGGGAAAAGAACTAACCAAGAGTTGACGATACATATCTGAAATAAGACCCCTGCCCCTAGGAGAGTCGCGGCTAATACGTTTGAAAAACAAAATCAGTTTATTATTTCACAGACAATAACCAGAAATAATTGTACGGTTGTTACACAGTATGCAAACACTTTTACAAGGCTTCAGTTTAAGAGTGAGCAATGAGTCTAATTTTTATCAAGACGTAAAAATTTGAGAAAATTATTTCACAGACAAATGCCAGGAATTGTGTACAGTTGATGCTAAGTTTTTAAACAGCTATATTAGGATGCAATTTAAGAAGAAGAGATGAGGCAGGTTTTTAAAAAAGTAAAAATTAGTGTGTGTCATTTCAGAAACAATAGTTAGAATGCTAGAATTGTGTCAGTAATCACTGCCTTGTCACCGATTGGATCCAATCTGGTTGCCTCTTTGAATAGTGCAAAGATGTTGCATGTGCCCTGAATCAGGAGTCATTTATGTAGTGAAAATAACCCCAGGAATCCAGCGGCTGTTCTCAAACCTTACTCATGAAGATCATTTTTGATTGCCTGCTGTTTCTGGTACAGCCACTGCAGCATGACCAACATTGAGTTCCAGTGCATGGGTGTACCACATATATGAACACCTAGGGTTTCTGCTCACTCTTCTGGCCTACTGTTGGACATCCTGGAATCCAATTGTACCTAACCAGGAACCACTGCACCAACAGGTTAGGGCATATGCCAGGGAAAGCATATGTTTGAACTTTCCTGCTAAATGGCAGAAAGTAGGATGGTGCCATTGTCACACATGACCTTGCCTGACACAAGATGACATGGGGCCAACCCACGCTCTGCCTCCCTCCCTCCCTCCCTCACTCCCTCCAGACATACCTGCTGCAATAAAAGGCATGGCAAAATTTTGTCTGAACCCTTGCATAGACTCTGGGGTGTTTCAAGTCAAGTTGTATGCTTCATGCTGCACACTTCCCCTCTACCAGAAAATGTAGCCAAGAGTTCAGGAATAAGATACTTGATGGACCAGGGGTCTCTAGTCATGTGAACCCTGTCACTGACTCTGTGGTCCAGTGACATGTAGACGTTACCTATAACATGCTCATGAAGTGAAGGGATGGTCTTTTTTAGACAAATAAATTAAAGCTTTTTACTTGCCTGTGGGGTGTAGCACAGGCCACAAACACATGGAATGGGACTGAATCAGCCAGCTGGAATGGCAGCAGCTGTAAAGCGAGACGTTTTGCCAAAATGACATTAGGACACCAAGCATGGGAGTGTTTCCAGCTCTCTCTGCATCACCTGCTGCCCATCTGCTATTGCTCTTGGTGGAATCTTCTGTTCACTTGTAGCCATCTCTCCACTTTTTCAGAGATCTAAAGGCCTACCATGGCTTTGTGAACCAGTGTAACATCCACTTTGAGTTACAGATGGCTTATATTGTGCCACTGCTCTATGGGCGTGCTTTTGAATGGGCCGTTCCACTCTGGGAAAAACTTGATCCTGTCACCAAGAGTAGTATTATTATTTATTATTATATCGAATTTATATAGCGCCAACAGCGCTCTCTCTCTCTCTCTCTCTCTCTCTCTCTATCTATATATATATATGTATATAATATATATACACAGTTGTGTTCAAAATAATAGCAGTATGTTGAAAAAAGTGACTAAAGCTCAAAATCCTTCTAATAGCTTTTATTTCCATACACACAAATGCATTGGGAACACTACACATTATATTCCAAATCAAAACATGAAGAAACATATATCAAATTTGTGTTGTTCCTCTAAAAAATTTGAAGAAAAGTGAATATTAGACTGTTCAAAAAAATAGCAGTGTTTGTATTCTTCTTTACAAACTCAAACATTCACTATATAAACTGAAAAATGTTTGAAGATTTTGCTTTCCTTTGAATCACTTAATTAATATTTAGTTGTATAAGCACTGTTTCTGAGAACTGCTGTACATCTGTGTTGCATCGAGTCAACCAACTTCTGGCAGGTATTCCAGCCCAAGATGATTGGACTACATTTCACAGTTCTTCTCTATTTCTTGGTTTTGCCTCAGAAACTGCATTTTTGATATCACACCACAAGTTTTCTAATGGATTAAGATCCGGGGATAGGGCTGGCCACTCCATAACGTCAATCTTGGTGGTCTGGAACCAAGATGTTGCATGTTTACTGGAGTGTTTGGGGTCATTGTCTTGTTGGAACACCCATTTCAAGGGCATTTCCTCTTCAGCATAAGGCAGCATGACCTCTTCAAGTATTCTGATGTATTCAAACTGATCCATGATCCCTGGTATGCGATAAATAGGCGCAACACCGTAGTATGAGAAACATCCCCATATCATGATGCTTGCGTAACCATGCTTCACTGTCTTCGCAGTGTACTGTGACTTGAATTCAGTGTTTGGGGGTCGTCTGACAATCTTACTTTCATCAGTCCACAAAATGTTGCGCCATTTCTCTTTATGCCAGTCAATGTGCTCTTTGGCAAATTGTAACCTCTTCAGCACATGTCTTTTTTTCAACAGTGGGGGCTTCTTGCAGATAGCTTAGCTTCACATAGGCGTCTTCTAATTGTAACAGTACTCACAGGCAACTTTAGACCTTCTTTGATCTTCCTGGAGCTGATTGTTGGCTGAGTCCTTGACATTTTGGCTATTCTTCTATCCACTCGAATGGTAGTTTTTCGCTTTCTTCCTCGTCTTTCAGGTTTTGGTTGCCATTTTAAAGCATTTGCGATCATTTTAGCTGAGCAGCCTATCATTTTCTGCACTTCTTTATATGTTTTCCCCTCTCCAATCAGCTTTTTAATCAAGGTACGCTGTTCTTCTGAACAATGTCTGGAACGACCCATTTTCCTCAGAATTTCAGAGAGAAATGCACTGTAACCAGCATGTACAACATTTGCTGCCTTCCTTCCTTAAACAAGGGCAATAATTGCCACCTGTTTTTCAAAGAATGAATGACCTCACTAATAGAACTCCACACTGCTATTATTTTGAACATGCCCCTTTCAATTAGTGATTCAATTACACAGAATCAGCAGCATGCATGTCATGACTGTTGGGTCTGTTGGATTTCTATTACTCTACTACACCTGCTAGTAAATTATTTGCCATGTAGAAATATGATTTCTACCAAAAACAGTGATTGATCAGGTTAGTGATGTCTGACTGCTGTTATTTTGAACACAACTGTATATACATACATATGTATATATATATATATAGTGCTCAGCATAAATACACTCCAACAGATTTGTCAGAAAATTTTTACTTTCCTACATGTGAGTCTAATTAATCATGAAACAGGTGTGCAGCAGACAGCTGATTATAAAAGGGTGTCACTTAATAAAGAAACCCCTTCCCATTTCATGCTGTCATCAATGACACCACAAGGAACAGAAATGTCACAAGGCATAAGAAAGAAAATATTTGTATGGGGTGTACTCATTTATGCTGAGCACTGTGTATATATATATATATATATATATATATATATATATATTTTTTTTTTTAATTAAATCTTTTCATGTGACAACAATGAAGAAATTACACTTTGCTACAATGTAAGGTAGTGAGTACAGTACAGATTTTATAACAGTGTACATTTGCTGTCCCCTCAAAATAACTCAACACACAGCCATTAATGTCTAAACCGCCAGCAACAAAAGTGAGTACACCCCTAAGTGAAAATGACCACATTGGGCCCAAAGTGTCAATATTTTGTGCGGCCACCATTATTTTCCAGCACTGCCTTAACCCTCTTGGGCATGGCATTCACCAGAGCTTCACAGGTTGCCACTGGAGTTCTCTTCCACTCCTCCATGACGACATCACGGAGCTGGTTAATGTTAGAGACTTTGCGCTCCTCCACCTTCTGTTTGAGGATGCCCTACAGATGCTCAATAGGATTTAGGTCTGGAGACATGCTTGGCCAGTCCATTGCCTTTACCCTCAGCTTCATTAGCAAGGCAGTGGTCATCTTGAGGTGTGTTTGGGGTCATTATGTTGGAATATTGCGCTGCGGCCCAGTCTCCGAAGGAAGCTGATCATGCTCTGCTTCAATATGTCACAGCACATGTTGGCATTCATGGTTCCCTCAATGAACTGTAGCTCCCCAGTGTCGGCAGCACTCATGCAGCCCCAGACCATGACACTCCTACCACCATGCTTGACTGTAGGCAAGACACACTTGTCTTTGTACTCCTCACCTGGTTGCCACCACACATGCTTGACACCATCTGAACCAAAGAAGTTTATCTTGGTCTCATCAGACCACAGAACATGGTTCCAGTAATCCATGTCCTTAGTCTGCTTGTCTTCAGCAAATTGTTTGCGGGCTTTCCTGTGCATCATCTTTAGAAGAGGCTTTCTTCTGGGATGACAGTCATGTAGACCAGGTTGATGCAGTGTGCGGCGTAGGGTCTGAGCACTGACAGGCTGACCCCCCACCCCCACCCCTTCAACCTTTGCAGTAATGCTGGCAGCACTCATACGTCTATTTCCCAAAGACAACCTCTGGATATGACGCTGAGCACGTGCACTCAACTCCTTTGGTCAACCATGTCGAAGCCTGTTCTGAGTGGAACCTGTCCTGTTAAACCGCTGTATGGTCTTGGCCACCATGCTACAGCTCAGTTTCAGGGTCTTGGCAATCTTCCTATAGCCTAGGCCATCTTTATGTAGAGCAACAATTCTTTTTTTCAGATCCTCAGAAAGTTCTTTACCATGAGGTGCCATGTTGAACTTCCAGTGACCAGTATGAGAGAGTGAGTGTGATAACACCAAATTTAACACATCTGCTCCCCATTCACACCTGAGACCTTGTAACACTAACAAGTCACATGACACCAGGGAGGGAAAATTGCTAATTGGGCCCAATTTGGACATTTTCACTTAGGAGTGTACTCACTTTTGTTGCCAGCGGTTTAGACATTAATGGCTGTGTGTTGAGTTATATTGAAGGGACAGCAAATTTACACTGTTATACAAGCTGTACACTCACTACTTTACATTGTAGCAAAGTGTCATTTCCTCAGTGTTGTCACATGAAAAGATATAAAAAATATGTACAAAAATGTAAGGGGTGCATTCAGAGATAATATATATATATATATATATATATATATATATATATATACTGCTCAAAAAATTAAATGAACACTTTTTAGAGTATAGCATCAAGTAAATTAAATTAAACTCCTGGGATATTGATCTGGTCAGTTAAGTAGCAGAGGGGTTGTTAATCAGTTTCAGCTGCTTTGGTGTTAATGAAATTAACAATAGGTGCACTAGATGGGCAACACTGAGACAACCCCCAAAACAGGAATGGTTTTACAGGTGGAGGTCACTGACATTTTTTCTCCTACTCATCTTTTTAGTTTTTCACTAGTTTTGCATTTGACTAGGGTCAGTGTCACTACTGGTAGCATGAGAAAATACCTGGACCCTACCGAGGTTGCACAGGCAGTCCAACTCCTCCAGGATGGCACATCAATACGTGCCATTGCCAGAAGGTTTGCTGTGTCTCCCAGCACAGTCTCAAGAGCATTGAGGGGATTCCAGGAGACAGGCAGTTGCTCTAGTAGAGCTGGACAGGGCCATAGAAGGTCCTTAACCCATCTGCAGGACTGGTATCTGCTCCTCTGTGCAAGGAGGAACAAGATGTGCACTGCCAAAGCCCTACAAAATGACCTCCAGCAGGCCACTGATGTGAATGTCTCTGACCAAACAATCAGAAACAGACTTCATGAGGGTGGCCTGAGGGCCTGACACCCTATAGTGAGCCCTGTGCTCACTGCAAGGCACCATAGAGCTAAATTGGCATTCACCATTGAACACCAGAATTGGCCGGTTCGCCACTGGCGCTCTGCGCTTTTCACAGAAGAGAGCAGGTTCACCCTGAGCATATGTGACAGACATGAAAGGGTCTGGAGAAGCCATGGAGAATGGTATGTTGCCTGTAACATCATCCAGCATGACTGTTTTGGTGGTGGGTCAGTGGTGGTCTGGGGAGACATATCCATGGATTGATGCACAGACCTCTACAGGCTAGACAATTGCATCGTGACTGCCATTAGGTATCGGGATGAAATCCTTGGACCCATTGTCAGACCCTATTCTGGTACAGTGGGTCCTGGGTTCCTCTTGGTGCATGACAATGCAGGGCCTTATGTGGTGAGAGTATGCAGGCAGTTCCTGGAGGATAAAGGAATTTATACCATTGAATGGCCTCCAAACTCGCCTCACCTAAATCCAATAGAACACCTCTGGGATATGTTTTGGTCCATCCGACACTGCCAGGTTGCACCTCTGACTGTCCAGGAGCTCATTGATGCCCAGGTCTAGATCTGGGAGGAAATACCCCAGGATACTATCAATCGTCTCATTAGAAGCATCCCCCAACATTGTCAAGTCCGTTGGGGTCATACAAACTACTGAGTACCATTCTGAGTTGTTGCAATGAAATTTCAGAAAAATTAATTAGCCTGTTGCATCATTTTTTCACTTTGGTTTTTGGGGTGTCTTTGAATTCAGTCCTCTGTAGGTTGACAATTTTCATTTCCATCAAACGACAGGGCATCCTTACGTTCCTAACACATTACCCAGTTCAGCATGATATTTTTCCCCATTGAGATGTGTTTTCAAAGTGTTCCTTTAATATTTTTGAACAGTGTATATATATATACAGTCATGGCCGAAATTGTTGGCACCCTTGATATTTCTCCAGGAAATCATGTATTTCTCACGAAACGTATTGCATTAACACATGTTTTGCTATACACATGTTTATTCCCTTTGTGTGTATTGGGACAAAACAAAAAAAGGGAGGAAAGAAAGCAAATTCGACATAATGTCACACAAACCTCCAAAAATGGGCTGGACAAAAGTATTGGCACCCTTTCACAACTGCGGATAAATAAGAATGTTACAAGCATGTGATGCTCCTGTAAACTCACCTGGGGCAAGTAACAGGTGTGGGCAATATAGAAATCACACCTGAAAGCAGATAAAAAGGAGAGACGTTCACTTAACCTTTGCATTGTGTGTCTGTCTGTGCCACACTAAGCATGGACAACAGAAAGAGGAGACGAGAACTGTCTGAGGACCTGAGAACCAAAATTGTGGCAAAATATCAACAATCTCAAGGTTACAAGTCCATCTCCAGAGAACTAGATTTGCCTTTGTCCACAGTGCGCAACATTATCAAGAAGTTTGCAACCCATGGCACTGTAGCTAATCTCCCTGGTCGTGGACGGATGAGGAAAATTGATGAAAGATTGCAACGCAGAATAGTCCGGATGGTGGATAAGCAGCCCCAAACATGTTCCAAAGACATTCAAGCTGTCCTGCAGGCTCAGGGAGCATCAGTGTCAGCGCGAACTATCCGTCGACATTTAAATGAAATGAAACGCTATGGCAGGAGACCCAGGAGGACCCCACTGCTGACACAGAGACATAAAAAAGCAAGACTACAGTTTGCCAAAATGTACTTGAGTAAGCCAAAAGCCTTCTGGGAAAACGTCTTGTGGACAGATGAGACCAAGATAGAGCTTTTCGGTAAAGCACATCATTCTACTGTTTACCGAAAACGGAATGAGGCCTACAAAGAACAAAACACAGTACCTACGGTAAAATATGGTGGAGGTTCAATGATGTTTTGGGGTTGTTTTGCTGCCTCTGGCACTGGGTGCCTTGACTGTGTGCAAGGCATCATGAAATCTGAGGATTACCAAAGGATTTTGGGTCGCACTGTAGGGCCCAGTGTCAGAAAGCTGGGTTTGCGTCCAAGATCCTGGGTCTTCCAGCAGGACAATGACCCCAAACATACGTCAAAAAGCACTCAGAAATGGATGGCAAAGAAGCGCTGGAGAGTTCTGAAGTGGCCAGCAATGAGCCCAGATCTAAATCCCATTGAACACCTGTGGAGAGATCTTAAAATTGCTGTTGGGAAAAGGTGTCCTTCCAATAAGAGAGACCTGGAGCTGTTTGCAAAGGAAGAGTGGTCCAAAATTCCGGGTGAGAGGTGTCAGAAGCTTATTGATGGTTATAGGAAGCGACTGATTTCAGTTATGTTTTCCAAAGGGTGTGCAACCAAATATTAAGTTAAGGGTGCCAATACTTTTGTCCAGCCCATTTTTGGGGTTTTGTGTGACATTATGTCATATTTGCTTTCCTGCCTCTGTTTTATATTTGTTCCAATACATACAAAGGGAATAAACATGTGTATAGCAAAACATGTGTTAATGCAATACCTTTTTTGTGTGAAATACTTGATTTTCAGGAAAAATATCAAGGGTGCCAACAATTTCGGCCATGACTGTATATATATATATATATATAATATATATATATATATATATATATATATACAGTATATATACACAAAGAGAGAGAGAGAGAGAGACTACACTTCAACAAACTTTCCTTGGCCTCTTCCACAGTGATTGACCTTCTTTGACTCCATCATGGTGGATTCATTTTATTTAATTTTGATCACTTGCATGGGAACTCTCCTGGAACAACAAAGCTCTTACAGCATCTTTTTGGAAGGGCAGCACAGAATGTATCAAGGATGAACTGGCAGGTCATGACATTTACCAGTCTGGATTATAACCTCTCTCTGGCTCTCCTCTGGATTGACATCTACTTTCAAGAGCATTCAACACAAGGGACAGCATTTTTACTTAGAGACATTTTTACTTAGAGACCTTCCACCACTTACAAAAAAAAACAAAAACCCAGGGATGGCACTTATGTGGCGATGCCTCCACAACACCCCAGCTGTTTTTCAATACTGCATGAACAAGATCTTCTGTGATCTTCTATATGTCTGTGTTCTGGATGACATACTCATTTTCTCTCAGGACCTCCTTACAAACAGGCAACATGTCTATGGAGCTTCCTGGTCTTCATTAACTATTACTCCCAATTCATTAATAATTATCCTGTGCTGGTCACTCCCATTACAGTTCTCACTTGGAAGAATGCTGACCCTACGTATTGGACAACTGAAATTGTGGAAGTATTTCTTGCCCTTTAACAAACCTTTTTTCATTATAGTGGATGCTTCCTCTGTAGGATTTGGGGTCATTATATTTCAGTGTCCAACTGAAGCTAGGTGCCCCTGTGCCTTTTTCACAAATAAATTCTCCCATGCTCATTAGAACTACTTCATCAGAGATTGAGAGCTACTAGCCATCAAGCTAGCCTTTGAAAAGTGGTGATACCTCTTAGATGGTTTGCCTCACCAGATTACCATCTACATGGACCATAAAAACTTGCAGTATCTCCAGACAGATTGTTGCTTGAACCCATGACAAACCTTCTGATCAATATTTGATCAGTTTGATTTCATTGTCACTTTCAAATTGGGAGCAGCCATTTCTTGGTTGGATGTGAATGCTCTTTCCTGCCTCAGGAATCATATCTGCCAAGTTGGAGTTTATTATCCCACCTACTCTGTCCAGGTTCAGACTTCCATCCAATAATCTGTTATTCCTCTGGACATGACTTTTGTTCCCACAAATGTATGCATCAAGTTACTTTTCTGGGTGCATGATTTTATGTTTTACTGATAACTTGGAGTCTGAAGATTTTCTAACAAAGTAATTGCTTTGATGGACCTTGTTCCCAAAGAAAAAATTCCTGTGCTACAATAGGATTGTAAACATGAATTTTCTGATGAAGGCAGATGCTCCTTAATGGTGGTAGTTCAAACCTTACTGTTTATATACACATAGTTTATGCTTTATAGGAATGAACAAATCAGTAACATAAAGGGAATATTTCTCTATGGAGGATATCTGTTCAAATGTTAAGGAGGATAATTCTTGTCTAGGAAATAAATACAGAACAATTAAAAAAAAAAAAAAAAGGTGGATGGGCGAAAGGGATAAAATAACGCATGGTGTAAATTTTTTGCAAATATGCAATTCACTAAGAATTTTGTGGTAAATAAATCTTGCAGTAAAATATCTGTAATGCGGTAATTACCACATATTTTGATGCGGTAATTTATTGCACGGTAGGTGGATGTTAAGGCAGCCAGCCGCGGCATCCTTAACAACAGATGGCTCATCAGCTGTCAGTGGGTGTCCCACTGACAGCTGAATGTAAACAAAACATGCCAGCAATGACAAATTATGAAAAATAACAGTGTGCCCCCCCCCCCCCATGCATATCAGCTCTTTTGGGTCTGGTATGGATTTTAAGGAAAACCTCACACCAAAATTAAAAAAAAAACCAGGCCTTAGGTGTGGTATGGATTTTGGGGGAACCCTACACCAAAATAATTTAAAAAAATGTGTGTGAGTCCCCTCACAATTCTAAGGGATTTTGGGTCTGGAATGGATCTGGGGGGGGGCACACCATTTTTAAACAACATTTGGTATGGGTTTCCCCTTAATAGCCATACCAGACCCCTAGGAGTTGGGAGGGGACCCTCTCGCCGCATCTGAAAAAATACTGCATGTAATGCCGCCAGAAAAACCCTGGTGATAAATATTGCATCTTTTCTTAGTTTCTCTTCTGTTTGTGAATTGGACTTTTTTCTGGTATTTACCGACACATTTTAAATTTTGCGCTAAATACCGCAGAATCTTAATTTTTTTCTGAACTGGACATTTTGTTACTGCATGTGATAAATTATGTAAATGAGTCACGTGACAGTGTTATCATATGCGGTAACCTTTAATGAATTGACCCCATTATGCCCCTTGTTGGGTGAATGTTCTTAGTCTATAAACCCTCATGGTCAAATGTTCTTAAGCTACTTTTCTAGGATCAAATGTTAGGGGTTGTTACATTAGCTCAACAAAAGGCAGCAAGGAAACTCTTAAATACACCTTACAAAGATTTAGGAAATTATTTGTTATGCTTGCAGAAATGTTGAGAACAAAAATATAAATTGGCATCTTAAAAAATAAAACTAAAGCTATTGTAATATAATAACCGTAACCGTATTATAAGTATATAACGTAATATTTCAATTGGACCTCTTGGACCTCTCCGCTGCCTTTGACACACTAACACTCTATTTACTTGGTCTCCATGACTGTACGCTCCATTGGTTCGAATGTTACCTATCTCACTGCACCTTCAGTGTCAATTACGACTCTACCTCCTCCTCCTCTTAATGTTGGGGTCCCCCGAGGTTCTGTCCTTGAACCTCTCCTATTCTTGATCTACACCTCTTCCTTGGGTCAGCTGATAGCTTCCCATGGTTTTTAATACCATTTCTATGCTGATCTATCTCTCTACTCCTCAACTCACCCCATCAGTTTCCTCTCGTATCACCAATTTACTAACAGAAATATCAGACTGGATGTCACACCACTTCCTAAAACTCAATCTGTCCAAAACTGAGCTCATAATATTTCCTCCCCCACATGCCTCTTCCCCTAATTTCTTGGTTAGGATCGATGGAACCACTATCAATCCATCCCCGCATGCCAGAGTACTAGGGGTAACCTATCCTTTCAGGCCCACATCCAATCCCTGTTCAAATCATGCCACCTCAACATTAACAACATCTCCAGAATACGCCCCTTTTTAACCAATGATACCAAAAAGCTCCTAATTCACTTCCTGGTTATCTCTCGCCTCGACTACTGCAACTCCCTCCTCATTGGCTTACCTTTACATAGGCTATCCCCCCTCCAGTCCATCATGAATACTGCTGCCAGGCTCATCCACCTTACCAACCGTTCAGCATCTGTTACCCCTCTCTGCCAATCCCTCCACTGGCTTCCACACACCCAACGAATAAAATTTGAAATACTAACAACCACTTACAAAGCCATCCACAACTCTTCCCCCAGCTACATCATTAACCTGGTCTCAAAATATCTACCAAACTGCTCTCTTTGATCCTCCCACCTCCTCCCATGGACTTCTCCCGAGCTTCTCACATCCTATGGAACTCCCTACCCCAATCTGTCCAACTATCTCCTAATCTATCCACCTTTATACAATCCCTGAAAACCATTCTCTTTAAAGAAGCCTATCCTGCTTCTAACTAGTAAACTGCTTTTTATTTCCTCCATCAGCTCATCCCCCCACAGCTATTACCTTTTGTATCACTCAGCCCTTCCTCCTAGATTGTAAGCTCTAATGAGCAGGGCCCTCTGTTTCCTCTTGTATCAAATTGTATTGTAACTGTTATGTCTACCTTCATTTTGTAAAGCGCTGGGCAAACTGTTGGCTTTATATAAATTCTGTATGATAATAATAATAAAATGTCCAGCAGCGCTCAAGTGCTCCCAATACTAGTCCCCAGCAACGGAACAAAACACCAGTGCCCCAACTGTCCAGCACCCCATGCATGAAGTGTCAAAGGTGAATACTCTCCTGCCACTCACTTCTCCAAACCCTTACTGGATTTTCTGACGCACGTGTATAAAAATGGATCGAATAAAAGTTCACAACACCCCCATCTCTGTGTCCTGTAATAGTGCTTTCACTTTATTGTTTCCACATCTTCCACAACAATCTTCATCTCATCCCATGAACATCCTCAAAAGTAAAAAAAAAATTATTCTGATAAATGTTTAAAATGTGTCCATCAGATCTGTTTCCTATTTCAGTATTCAGACATAGAAAACAGCATTAATCAAATCACACCTGGAGATCTAAAATTTGCATCATATTTTGGAGACTATTAATGAATAAAATGTTGACAGATTTCCAGCATAGTTATCAAGCCTGTATGGACAAGCTGCAATTTGTAAGCGATTGAACAGGCATTTAACATCAATAAAAAAAATTATGTTTGAAAACATTGTCTTTTTTTTGGAAACTGACAAAAGAAATAACATATTGGTTTGTGCCATAACTAAAAGCCTTTTTGGACAGGCTACAATTTCTGAGTAATTGAGCAAGCATTTAGCTTCCTTAAAAAAAAGAAATTGAGTATTTTTTTGTACACTGATGATGGAAATACCATACAGGATTACCTCATAGCTAGAAATCTTGTTTGAACAGGCCCCAGTTTCTGAGCAATTGAGAAGGCATTTGGCATCTATTAAAAAAATAGTGTCTTTTTTTTGGACACCGACAATGGAAATAGAATACAGGTTTTTACCACAGCTGGAAAGCCTTTTTAATCTGTCAGCAATTTCTGAAAATTTGAGCAGGCATTAAGAACCTCATTCCTTTAAAACAGAACACATTAATTACACAGGTTCCGAGGCTACATTATTGGAGATAAGGCACTAAGTGAGTTTAATTACCACCTTAATCAGCCACAGAACCTGTGAAATTAATATGTATTTGGTTTTAAAGGGATAAGGTGGCAACCCTATTTAGAACACTGACGATGGAAATAGCATACAGGTTTGCATCACAGCTAAAAAGCTTGTTTGGGCAGGCTGCAATTTCTAAGAGCTTGAGAAGGCACTTGGCATTAAAAAAAATGGAATTAGCATACAGGTTTGCACAGCTAAAAAGCCTATTTAAACACACTGCAGTTTCTGAGAGATTGAGCAAGCATGTAGCTTATGTAAAAAAGAGGGTTTTTTTGGACCCTGATAATGGAAAAATGTGCTTTCATCATGCTCCCATGTGCACAATTGTAACAAATAATAATTATAATGTGTGTAATGTCAGTTTGTTTGTTGCCTTTCACCAGGCGAACATAACATTCCCTAAAAATAGCCATGATAACATTTGACCTAACACTAACTAATACACTATAGGCTAATAACATTTGAACAGAAGAAAATTAGAGGGACATAACATGAGGATGATTTCAGTACAGTCTATAACATTGTGAACAGCCAAACGAATGGGTGTTCAGCTGAGCAAAGCTCCAGCTGCAGTGTAAAGTGAAACACGTATCATCAGTATTAGAGATGAGCGAATCGAACATGACGAAGTGGAATTCGTTCCGAAGATTTGGAAAAATTCTATTCGCGACGAATCCGAAGATTAGCAAACTTCGGATGCACGAATCGAATTTTCCCAAAAATGGCGGCGACATGTGTGGCGACGGAGAAAATGGACAGAGAAGATGGGGCGGGGATCTCTGGGAAGGCGCGCAGACAAGGCGCGCTGACCCATAATGCATTCATGACATGTGATCGCATTAGCCAATCAGCAGCCAGCCAGCACTGTGTAATGGTGGAGCTATAAATCGCGGCCATCTTAGAATTCTCCATTAGCCTCCGGTCATTCAAGAGAGACAGATCTGTGTGTATTAAGGGACAGAGTTAGGGCCACAGAGACTTTAGGGCCACAGAATCGTTACTCAGGGACACAGAATCGTTACTCAGGGACTCCTCACACTTCTGCCAGGTCCATACTGATTCATGGCCCCCTGTACCGGCTCCTCATGAACGTGGTTCAGCGGGTTTGCATCACTTTTCGGCAAATCGTTGACAAATGCTGGGATGTTCAGTGTTGTGCGCATTAAGCCAGACACCAAAGGGCAGCACAGACCTGTTATTACTCGCTCAAGCATGGCTGAACAAAACCAGTCTCTACCACAAATTGGACCCAGACCTGCCCAGGGTCTCGTAAGTAGATTGCACGGAGGAGTAGAGTTCGTTATTGGAATTAACTGTGAGGGACTTTTAAACCTAGGCTTGTGTATGGCCTTCAATTGAAGCTGCTTCTGCTCCGCCACTCTGCCATTGGACTCTTGATAGTCGTCTCCCCACTCTGCTGCTGGGGGGACTTTTTAACATAGGCCTCTGTATGGCCTTCAATTTTAGCTGCTTACGCTCCGCCACTCTGCCATGGGCCCCTGTACCGCCTCCTCATGCTGCTGCCAGGCCCGTAATCTGCCATGGGCCCCCGTACCGACTCCTCATGCTGCTGCCAGGCCCGTAATCTGTCATGGGCCCCTGTACCGCCTCCTCATGCTGCTGCCAGGTCCAGAGTGTGTCATGGGTCCCTGTACGGCCTCCCATTGCTGCTGTCTCCATCGCCACACTCTGCCATGTGCCACTTTCAGGTCTCCTCACACTGCTGGTGGGTTCCATTTTGTCATAGGGTGCTGTATGGCCTCCCATTGCTGCTGCCTCCACCGCCGCACTGTGGCTCCACACTCTGGTTTTGGCCCCGTGACTGCCCAAATGAGTAAAGTGTGCGGTGATTCTAAGATCGACGGCACTCATCTGCATGTCATACTGACTGACAGTATTATTTCTCTTCCCCAGCAGACTCCAAGGGCATTTAAATTAAAGGTACAGTGTTCTGCACTAATATAAAGGCTCTCTGAAGCCTAGAAACACCCTTTTTATAAGTTAAATTCGCAGCGAATATATTCGGCTCGAAGCGAATTTATTCGGCGAATTCGGCGAATTCGGCCGAACCGAATTTTTGAATAATTCGCTCATCTCTAATCAGTATACTTAACAAAACCCATGCAACTATTCCCCTGCTCTTCCTTGATATTACAAATAAAGTGGCTGTAAAGATAGAAAGTTTTCTTTACCTTACTGCATTCTATGCAGTAAGGTAAAAAAAACCTCCTGTATGCAACTTCCCCTGCAGCCCCCCAAATACAAAACTGAGCCCGATCTTGATCCAACGATGAGCATAAGAGTTGAGGCTCTCTTGGATCTCGCTCCTCAGTGGCTCAGATGAGCCATTGGCTTCTGCTGCTGTCAATTAGAGCCAGTGATGAGCAGTGGGTGTGTCTTATGGACACATAGGGCAGGGCTAAGAAGTGAGCATGCATTACTGCCCCTACGGAGGCACTCAGTAGGCAATTGGAGCCCAGAGCACTGGCAGGGGACTGTAGTGGAGAAGGATCAGGGCTGCCCTATGCAAAACCATTGTACAAAGTAGGTAAGTAGTTTGTTATTTTAATTTAAAAAAACAAGTTTTGCAATTACTTTAATTGTACTGCTGAAGACCCTCAGGGGTTGATTTACTGGAGAATGCAAAATCTGGTGAAGCTTTGCATGGTAGCCAATCAGCTTCAGCTTGCCCAAATAAGCTTTGCCAAAAAAAATCCTGAAAGCTGATCTCAACTGTTTTATTGATAATTTTTGATGTGGAGATATTAGGTTTCTTAAGATTTTAACAATGCATTAATAATACATCTTCCCTTTATTTTAAGCACTCGTAAACATGTATATTTTACTATATACTTTTTAGTTTTTAAACGATATACATTTTTATAGCCTTTTTATTTTTCTATATATAAATTTGCATAGTATATATAAAGAAATAATGTTTTTATTAGTCAGGGAATCTATTGGAAGATGAGGTACACTATGTTTGTAGTTTTAGCAAAGAGTTAATGAGCATACGTTATGATTGAGGTCATATGTGCTGACAGATCACAGGCATCCTAAGAGATGTATAGATTGGTATTAGACAACATAACTCAATAAAATGGTGATTGTGTATTGTATAATGTGAGAAAGCTATGAGGGCTTCAAGAGTATGGCAACCACATAGTTTTTAACCACTTGCCCTCCTGAGGATTTACCCCCCTTAATGACCAGGCCTCTGCACTAATTCAACTGATAATTGCTCGGCTATGCAATGCTGTACCCAAACAAAGTTTGCATCCTTTTTTTCACATAAATAGAGCTTTCTTTCAGCGGTATTTGATCACCTGTGCACTTTTTTTTTGCGCTATAAACAAAAAAAGACCAAAAATTTTGAAGAAAAATTATATTTTTTACTTTCAGCTATAAAAAATATATAGTAAACTCAAAGTTAGTTATAAATTTAGGCCAAAATGTATTCTGCTACATGTTTTTGGTAAAAAAAATCCAAATAGGTGTATATTGATTGCTTTGTGTGAAAGTTATAGCATCTACAAACTATGGTATAGATGGTATAGATACTGGTCATGAAATATGGTACATAAATAAAATTTTGATCTTTTTTTCACACAAATAGAGCTTTCTTTTGGTGGCATTTTATCACCTGTGTGCTTTTATTTTTGGCGCTATAAACAAAAAAAGTTTAGAAAAAAATGTTCTCATTTCTGTCATAAAAAATATCCAAAAACTCAAATTTCGTCATAAATTTAGGCCAAAATGTATTCTGCTACATGTTTTTGGTTAAAAAAATCCCAAGAAGTATATATTGATTGCTTTGTGTCAAAGTTATAGCATCTACAAACTATGGTATAGATAGTGGAATTTACACAGCTTTTACTTTCTGACTGCCCATCACATTTCTTGAGGTGCTAAAATGTCAGGATAGTACAAACACCCCCAAATGACCCATTTTCAGAAAGAAGACACCCTAAGCTATCTGCTGAGAGGCATATTGCGTCCATGGAAGATTTATTTTTTTACAAGTTTCTGGAAAATGACAAAAACATTTTTTAAAATGTTTTTTACACAAAGTTAAATGATATATTTCTCACACAAGCCATGGGTATATGTACAATTATACCCCAAAATACATTCTGCTACTTCTACTAAGTATGGGGATACTACATGTGTGAGACTTTTTGGGAGCCTAGCCACATACAGGAGCCTGAAATCCAATGATCACTTTGAAAGCCTGAAGGTGCGTAACTTCCTCACTACCTATCATAGTTTCGGAGGCTCTGAAATGCCAGGATAGCACCAAACCCTCCAAATAAGCTCTTTTTGGAAATTAGACACCCCAAGGAATTTAAAAAGAGGCATGGTGAGTATTTTGCAGATCTCATTTTTCTCACAAGGTTTTGAAATATAAAAAAAGAAAAGAAAAAATATGTTTTTGTTTTCTGTTCTCAAATTCCAAGAACTTGTGGCAACAAATAAGATCTGCAAAATACCATGCTTCTTATCAAATTCCTTGGGGTGTCTACTTTCCAAAAATGGGTAGTTTTGGGGGGGGGGGTGATACTATCTTGGCATTTCAGGGCATCCAAAACTGTGATAGGTAGTCAGGAAGTGTAATGAGGAAATAAAACCCTTTAAAAGCCTGAAGGTGCTTTTTGGATTTTGGGGTCCTGTACTTGGCTAGACTGCCAAAACGTCTCTCACATGTGGTACCCCCATACTTGGGAGAAGTAGCAGAATGTATTTTGGGGAGTATTTCCACATATACCCATGGCATGTTTGAGCAATAAATCACTTAAGTGACAAATATTTTTTTTTGTCATTTTCCAAAAACTTGTGGTAAATAAATTAATTCTTTTATTGATTCAACATGCCTCTCAGCAAATAGTTTCCAAAAAGGGGTCATTTTTGGGGGTGGGGGCATTTTATTCCCCGCATTAGACGTTTATGCCACACATCACTCACTCTTCTAACCACCTGAAGATCAAGCCTTTTCTGACACTTTTTGTTCACATGAAAAAAATCAGTATTTTTTGCTAGGAAATTATTTAAACTCCCAAACATTATATATTTATTTAAAGCAAATACCATACTGAATAAAATGGTGGGTGCTGCAATTTTGTATGTCACATAGTACTTGTGCAGCAATTTTTCAAACACCTTTTATTTTTAAAAACTACACTTTTTTTACTTTTAATGCACAAAAACACAATATATTGGCCAATTATTTGATAGCAATAAAATATTATAGTATGCCGAGTAAATAGATACAAAACATGACATGCTTTAAAACTCCACATGCCCCGTGCAATGGCGACAAACTGCATACGTTTTTAATATCCATAGGCAATGCTTTAAAAGCCTTTAACCTCTTGCCGACCGCGCATAGCCGAATGACGGCTTCACCGCGGCCGGCCAGCTCTGAGTGGACGTCATATGACGTCCTCCCAGAACGCACTCTCCTGCGCGCCCCAGGGGGCACGCACCCGGCGATCTCCGTGATCGCTGTGTCCTACGGACACAGCTGATCACGTGATGTGGTGAAAGGCCGATCCCACCGGCCTTTTACCACGTGATCAGCGGTGTCCAATGACACGCTGATCCCAGGGAGATGCAAGTGCCGGTTCTCGGCTGCACTTTCCTCACGCTGTCAGATCGTGAGGAAAGTACTGCCGAGAACCGGCAGTTGTCAGAGCGGGGATCGGCACCGATCATCAGGGCACTGATGATCAGTGCCCTGATGATCGGTGCCCAGCAGTGACACCCGCAAGTTCCGCCCAGCAGTGCGCCCACTAGCCCCGCCCACCTGTTCCCAGCAGTGCCCCCACCTGTGCCCAGCAGTGCCCCCACCTGTGCCCAGCAGTGCACCCACCTGTGCCACTCTGCAGTGCCACCTACCTGTGGCCAGAAGTGCCACCTACATGTGCCCAGCAGTGCCACCCACCTGTGCCCACCCACCTGTGCCCACCAGTGCCACCCACCTGTGGCCACCAGTGCCACCCACCTGTGCCCACCCACCAGTGCTGCCCACCAGTGCCACCCACCAGTGCAGCCCAGCAGTGCTGCCAGTCAGTGCCGCCAGTCAGTGCCCAGAAGTGATGCCAGTCAGTGCCGTCTATCAGTACCCATCATCAGTGTCACCTATCAGTGCCGCCTATCAGTGCTGCATATCAGTGCCGCCTATCCGTGACCCCTAATTAGTGCTGTCTATCAGTGCCGCCTATCCGTGCCACCTCATTAGTACTGCCTATCAGTGCCCTTTAGTGCTGCCTATCAGTGCCCATCAGTGCTGCCTATCAGTGCCCATCAGTGCCGCCTCATCAACGCAAATCAGTGAAGGAGAAAAAATACCTGTTTGAAAAATTTTATAAAAGAAACAAATAAACTTTTTTTTTTTTTCAAATTTTTTGCACTTTTTTTAATTTATAGCGCAAAAAGTAAAGTGCCCAGTGGCGATTAAATACCACCAAAAGAAAGCTCTATTTGTGAGAAAAAAATGATCAAAATTTCATATGGGTACAATGTTGCATGACCGCGCAATTGTCAATCAAAATGCGGCAGCGCTGAAAGCTGAAAATTGGCCTGGTAAGGAAGGGGGTATAAGTGCCTGGTAGGCAAGTGGTTAAAAGCTACCATTTTAGATTTACAGAGGAGGTCTAGTGCTAGTATTACTGCCCTTGATCTGATGTTCACAGTGATACCTCCCATGCACGGTGCAACCGCTGTTTACATACCAGCACAGGGTCATTGCTCGCGCACGCAGATGTGCGCACGCGGGAGGCGAGGGTGCTTTTTTAAGTTATTTAGATTTTTTTTATTATTTTTACAATGTCCCTTTCATTTTTTTTATCTCTTTTAATGCCATCACAGGAAATGCAAATGTCCCTTATAACTTCAATGGCATTGTGATATATTCTTTTTTGAGAAATCTGGGATCTATCAGACTCTAGATATCTCCTCTGCCCTTACATTATCTAATCAAACCAAGATCGGTGTGATCAGATGCTTTCCCTATTTACAAATGGCACTGTTTATATCCTGCGAAACTGAAGTGATGAAATGCTCATAGCTTCAAATTTCTTAGACTATAGAGATGATTGGCACCATTTCGGTCTCCAATCAGCTCTATGGTCAGCTGGCAGAAACACCGGCTATATTCTCAGGTTCCCCCAAAGGCACGGGACTGCCCGAGAAGGCTGTGGAAGGCAGGGAGGGGGGGCATCATCTCCCACTGCTTGTAAAAGCAATCCTGCAGCTAATTAGCCACTAGGATTGCTTTTACATCAAAGCCAAACGCTGGCTGAAAAAAACAATACCAGGATAATGCCTGTAGCTGTAGGCATCATCCTGGTATAACCATTCAAAGTCCAATGATGTACCAGTACCCCACTGGTCATTGTTGGGTATATATGCTATGTTTTTTTTTGTATGCAGCCTGTGAGTTGAATGAAAAAAAGAGTAGAAGTCTCTGCCAGAAAAAGTGTGTGGTATGCCCACCATTAGAATATACTGCCCTACATCCACCCACTTCTAATGGTGAGCACACCTTAGGTTGCACGGTGCCACATGCGCCAATTCCAAGATTGTACAAATGTCTAAATAGTGGCACGCTTGAATAAAAATTGTCCATGTATAACTGATACCTCATATGGAAAAAGGATGACACCAAGTCCCAAACTGTTTTGCCACTACTTTCCATGTAGTCTGGGCATCCGGGGGGCTCCACGTGACTATCTTTTCCCTCGTAAATCTGAAACTTATATGTATAGCCTGTTGCCCTCTCACAGGTCTTATACATCTTGACCCCATATCTGGCATGCTTGCTGGGGAGAAATAGTTTGAATGCAAGTCAGCCAGAAAAATTAATGAGAGACTCATCAAAGCAGATGTTTTGCTGGGGAGTATAGACATCTGCAAATTTTTGGTTAAGGTGATTTATGATTGGCTGAATTTTGTGGAGCCGACCAAATTCGGGGTCACCCCGAGGACGACAGAGTGTATTGACGTTGAAATGCATAAAACACATTATACTCCCATATCTATGCCTCTCCATGGCAGCAGAGAACACGGGCATATGATGAATTGGCTCTGTGGACCAATACAACCACAATTAATTTTCCTTAGTAATGCCCATGTTGAGGGTTAGGCCCAAAACAAAATTTTAATTCGGAAACCATATTGGGTTTCCATGGGAATGGTCTGGCAAGATTTGAATTTGGGTTGGCGACGATAAAGTGTTGTACATATAAATTGCTTTGATCCACAATCAATGCATACAGATATTCTGTGAAAAACAGCTCCAAAAAAATCAGTTTTTCTGCTATAGGGCGGTCAGGAAGCAGTCACAGAAGCGGTTTGCGTTACAGCACTGCATTACTTTAACTCACAATTGCTCAGTCATGCAATGCTGCACCCAAATTAAATTTACGTCCTTTTTTTCCCATGAATTATGCTTTCTTTTGTTGGCATTTGATCGCCTGAGCGTTTAAAATTTTTTGCGCTATCAAAAAAGAACAACAATTTTGAGAAAAAAACTTTTTGTACTTTTTGCTCTAAAACATATCCAGTAACAAAATTTCAAAATCAAATTTCATCATAAATTTAGGCCAAAATGTATTCTGTGACATGTCTTTGCTAGAAAAAAATCCCAATATGTGTAAATTAATTGGTTTACGTAAAAGTTTTAGCGCTTACAAATGGCGGTATAGATACTGGATTTTTTTTTTTTACTAATAATAGCAGTGATCAGCAAGTTATGGTGGCAATCAGTGACTTAGGGCAGAAATCAGTGACTTATGGCAGCGATCAGTGACTTATGGTGGGACTGCGGGACTGCGGCGGACATTCTTACACTGGGGAGGATCTGACTTGGGGTCACTGACTAAAAAAAAGCACTGATGGGGGGTGTGCTTCACTGTAAGCACACTGATTTGAATGGCTGTGCTCAGCCATCCCGAGCAGTGTGCCCAAACTGACAGGGAGGACAGCTGCATTGTAAACAATGCAGCTGTCCTCCCTGTCCGTGTTTGCCGGTAAACACTGGGCGCCGGGAAGGTAATCACCAGGCGGAACCTGGTGATTGACTCCTGGGGCCGCGATCAGTGGCTCGGGTAGGGCGGTCACGCGCCTCACGCATGCCCCCTACCCAGAAATGCAGGATCACGTTTATATGTGTGATCCTGTGCACAGAGGCCGCCTTGTCACAGTATGTAACCCCTAGTGGTTAATAAGAGGTTCTGTTGTCATAGTAAAGTAAACAATAAGAAACTTAAATTTCGGCCTGGTGGCTGACTGGTCCATCCTCTAATGAGGTCACGTGATGCTGTGACTAGGGAGGGAGGAGGCGATGACGTCATGCTGCAAACCACAAGTGCACGCTCCACCATCTTGCGAGTGATCAAAGTCAATGTACCTAAAGGGGAACACATCCTTGTATTGTATTGTGTACCAATAGCTGTGCACATTTTATTGACAGTATTATGACTCAGCAAAGTCCCATGGGCATTTCCTTCTTTATTTATGATGTAATATGGGACTGAGCCAAGCTTTGTCCACAAACACTAACCATAAACTTCTTATACACATGATTTTTTTTTTTTCGTTTATTTTTTAATCCCACGCTTTTCTTTTAACTATTAAGGAAATCGTGGCACAAATTTCCTTTGTTCAGCCAGTTATATTTTTTGTAAATTATACACTTTTTTAGTATTTAATTAAGAATTGCATATCCTATAAAACATCTTTTAAAGTACAACTTTTAGAGTAGGTCTTTTGCAAAAAAAATCTGCTTGAATACATGCTGACAGATAAAGTAATCACAAAGTACAGTTAGTGCCAGGCAGACCATTAATTAGGAAAATTAGCAATAAATCTTTGTTTCTTGCCTGTGTCAGAAAGCCTTAGGCACTATTTAAATTAGCTACACTCAGAAGTTTCGGTGACATTCTTCCCATATAATGAGATCTTACATGATACTAAGCAAACTTTGCTGAAATCAGAGAACATGATGATGTCAAGAAATGAAAATCAAAATAGGTCTGCAGTGATGCGCCTGCAAATACATTAAATAGTGCTACTTATCTGTTCCTAAGAATAATTTTGAGAGACCAGGAGATTAATTTATTTATGCAATATTTAAATGAGTGACTATAGATGAAAGTGCAGAACATATGGCAACATTTTCAAGCATCTGTTCAATATGTAGGCCAATAAAGTTTAGTTGCAAAATGTACTGTTCTAATAATTCATCTCACAGAATTCAAAAGAAAACACACTCATTTCCTGATTTACACACATATTTCAAAGGTAAAAGTGTTTTATTACTGCATTCCTTGCAAAACAAAACTAAATACTGGATGCACTCTAAGGCATATTTAATAAGGATGTGCTGTTTTTATGGATTTCCTGGTGTTTTATTAAAAAATTGCCTTCTTTATAAAAGATGCACAAAAATCAATGCGTAATGTGCAGTCACCCATGAAATCAGGTTTTTTTCCCACATGTGACATCACAGTACATTGATGATGCACCATTTGCAGTCTATTACACTCTACACATGAAACTAGGTAAATAATGACCTTTCATATATTTACTTGCTCACACTTACAAAAATCAGCAATCTGGAGTATGTTACCAAGTCCATAATCCACATTGCTAAGGTTCCAGAGTATTTTCCAACTTGGTACAGCAAACATTTGGGTTAAATCACTGAAAGTAAATAGGCTCCTATTTTCCAAGAGATTTTTCACTTTGAAAATACTTTTTCCCTTAGTTTAGTGATTGTGTTAAAAACTCACTTTGCAAAGAATACCCAGTAATGTGCAAGGAAAATAAAAACACAATGGGGTTGATTTACTAAAGACAAATAGACTGCACATTTTGCAAGGGCGGCTGCACTATGCAAGATAATTTGCTCTGGAGCTCAGTAAATGAGGGAAAGCTCTGCTGACTTCCATTATTCAATCATGTGCAAGCAAAAATATTGTTTTTTGATTATTATTTTCCTTGCATGTGATTGGTTATTCTTTGTAAAGTGAAGCTTCATCTCATTTACAAAGCTCTGTAGATAATCCTTTTACAGAATGAAACTGCACTTGCAAAGTGCACAGTGTATTTTCCTTAAGTATATCATCCCCAGTATCTTTGCTTTCCAATGACTGGATGAAGTTATTAGAGCTTCACATAATTTACTAAGGGAAAATTCCTTGCAAATTGAAAAAACCTTTTTGCCTTTAGCAAAGCCCTTTGTTTATCCAACTCCAAGAGGACACTTGCTTACAGGGAAGCAGAGCTAGTTTTGGTGTGATTATTTTTCTGTAAAAAAGGAGGTAATTTCTTGGGTAGTGTTTGTTTGTGAGGGGGAATGTTTGTGCTGTGGGTTTTGCTTGAGAGGTGGGGAATTTTTGTTGAGAGTGGTTTCTTATTGGGTGTGGAGAAGGAGATTTTTCCCTTTTGCTGCCAGGTCCGTATGATGTATGTTGTTCAGATCTACAGCACTCTTTCCAGCTGGCTAAGTTCATATTCCTCCTTCTGTTATAAGCTCATTTTCACTTCAGTGACCATGAGCTTATAGCAGATTTTTCAGCAGACTCAGTTCATGGACCCAGAACTCCTGATTTCGGGTCAACTGATCGCTGCGATACCTGTGATTGGCTATAACAGTGATCCATCACTGTGAAGCCCACCCGTGTTTGCTCTCTCTGAATGGAGGAGAGGGATACATTGTATCTCTTGCTGTCCTTTCAGAGAGGAAAACAAGTGTGTGTAAAAAATAATAATAATACTAATTAAATACCTAGATCAAGGTTTGATCTAGATCAGAGCCAGGGTTAGTGTTTGGGTCAAGGTCAGGGTCAGCGGTCAGTATTTTTTTTGGTCAAGATTTTTTATTAATTTTTAAATTTGTATTGCTGTCAGTATAGGTGTCAGTGTATTTTAAACTGGATAAAAAAAGCAAAATGCACACTATTGTTTCTGGGCCATACTATGAGTACAAACAACAACAACATCCACATATATGCTATTGCTGCCATCCTCAGGAGCAGGAAAATTTATTTTGAGTTGTTCTTTGGTGGTAGGTTATGATATGATATTTTTTGCTATTTTTGCATAGTTTACTTTTGATAATTAAAAAAAAAATAGGAACTATCCATGGCCATTCACCACTAAATGAAAGTCCAATTTGTCCTGAATAAAACAAGGTATAATCCACCTGCATGCACAAAGTAGTTGTGATAGGTATGTTGTGTAAAATTGTGCTTAGGCATTTAGATTTGTTTTATCCTTAGGCACAAAGGGGTTAAAAGTCCTTTGAAGACTATCTATCTTAAAATGTGTAAACATTTGTAACAAATAGAAATGGTCAGACTTGGCAAAGACTTGGCAGCATATTTCTAAAACAAAGAAATAGTTATCAGATTCACATCAGTGGCTTCAACTGAAATTGCCATCTATTCCAGCGTGTTAGATGGTTTTCCATCAGGTTGAATTCTGCACATACAAAACCAAAATCTTCATCTGTGGCAAATGTGTATTTAGATATGCAGCTGGCTCCACAGGTAATCAATGTTAAAAGCAATGGTTTGAAAATGGCTTGCCATTTTGAAAAAGGCTAAAATAACTTACAATGTTATAATTGTAATACTGTGACCTGGATTTCTTATCTTCAACAAGGTTGGCTAATGCTGTTTAATGATATGAACACACAAGTTAATCTGGGAAGCAAATGAGTTTATAAATGTGGCAAATCACACAATGCACATACATTGACAAAAACATTTTTTCCTAATCAATAAATCAATTGTTTGCCAATTTATATATGCTTCTTAGTATGAGCAGCATTAGACTGGGGCATTGAGGCAGATGCCCTGAGTCAGAGACTCTGTGTTTGCTGATATGCAGAAGTCCCTGCACAACCATAGGTCTTATAACACCCTGCTATGCATGGAAAACTTCAAAGTGCTGATACAAACTTCAGATATTGCTCACATTGAGGGAAACCAACCAGGTTTATCATCCACTCTGGTGTGCAATGCCATACTCCAGGGAAGCCTGGGAGAACTTACCTCTCACTTTCCTCCAAGTGCTGCCTTAATCTGAGGTCTAGAAGTGATGGGACAGTGGAATGAGGGAAGGTTTAATGTAAGGCATAATGTAGGGCAATGTATGTTTCTAGGGGATATTTGTTATTGAGAAGAGTTTATTGCTGGGGGATATTAGCATTGTTGGGGGTATTTTTTTACTGAGGGACATGTTTATTGTGGGTAGTTTATTACTGGTGGGGATGTGTATGATGAGTGGTTAGATTACTGCTGAGGGCTTTGTTTATTGCTAAGGGAAATATCTGTTGCTGGGGGGATGGGTATTGCTGGGAGCAATGATATCTGTATCTGTACTGAGGAATTGTGTGGGGGAAAGGGTTGTTTTTTATCAGGGAGGAGATTTTTTTTGCTGGGGCTGGGGTGTGTGCTTAACCTCTTTCATACAGGGCACTTTTACTCCCTTCCAGCCCAAGCCGATTTTCAGTTTTCAGCGCTCTCTCACTTTGAATGACAATTGCGCGGTCATACAACATTGTACCCAAACTAAAATTTTAGCATTTTCTTCACACAACTAGAGTTTTCTTTTGGTGGTATTTAATCACCGCTGGGGTTTTTATTTTTTGCTAAATTAACAAAAAAAGGCCGAAAAGTTTGAAAAATAACAAGTTTTTCTTTGTTTCTGTTATAAAAGTTTGCAAATAAATAATTGTTCTTCATAAATTTAGGTCGAGATGTATTCTGCTACATGTCTTTGGTGAAAATAACCCAAATTAGTATTTATTATTTAGTTTGTATAGAGTTCACAAACTATGGTATAGATCTGAATATTGATCAATCCTGAAGTACTGACAGCCAATCTAATTTCTTGAGGGCCAAGAATGTCAGAATAGTACAGTTATCCCACAAATGACCCTTTTTGCAAAGTAGACAGTCTGACGTATTTCATAACAGGCATGACAAGTTTTTTGAACTTAAAAAATTTTAAAAATTATTTTCACTATTTTTTTTTACATATTGTCACCAGTGCAGTACAGTGTCATCATATAACTGGCATGGCGGTGACCAGGGACACTGACTGGTGACAGTATGAAAATAAAAAAATTATAGTTTTTTTTTTATTTTTTTAACATTTTTTTATTAGTTTTAATTTTTTATTACTTTTTTTTCTTTTTTTTAAGATTTTTTTTTCATATTTCCCTATGACCACAGTAGTACAATGTTACCATAGTAATATTGTACTACTTTGCTATAAGCAAATGGTGTAAAAAAAAAAAATAATGATCACTTCCGCAAAGAATTACTTTGCTATAAGCAAGCATTTACCTGAATGACATCGATTCAATCAGGGGTTTTGTTTTTTTTTGTGCTTAGCTGTGATTTGGCCATGGCTAATCACATGACACAGCTGGGCTGTGATTGGCCCAGCTTGTGTATGTGATCGCTGTGACCATTAACAGCTAGGCACAGTAGTATACAATGGATGGCATGAATGAAGCCATCCATTGTATACAATTGTCATGTGACCTGCTGTGATTGGTCACAGCAGGTCACATGGTTCCGACAACGGGGCCGGTAGTCAGATCTGTCATCAGCCGTGTCCGAGGTACACGGTCGGTAACAGATCGCGCCGCTGCGCGGCTCTGCGAGCGCTCAAACTTCGCATGCCCAAAAGGACGCCATATGGCGTCCACCTGGAACGGTAAGGTGCTCTCCCGGCTGCCATCTGGCCATAGGCTGGGTGGGTAAAGGATAAGGTAGGGGGGATTTCTGAACCTTGGAGGATTTTTTTAGATTTTTGCCTGTGGGCAAATTGTATTCTGGGGAGTTTATAATAAGTTTATAAACATTTGCACTATTGAGGGGCCTAAAAAATCAGTTACACTTTTTTTATTCTACAGGTCATGTGCTTTTAGAATATGTATGATTTGGGGGTCTTTTACAAATTCAGAAAGTTATAAGCGCAAAATGATAACCACAGATTTTTAGAGTATTTTTTTTTTTATTTAAAGTTTTGAGCACCTTTAGTTTTCACCATTTCATTAAATGGTGCAGCTTAAAATTCACAAATATTTGTTATTTATTAACTAAATACAGTTTTAGCTATTATATTTAGTAGGAACTTAGCAGGAATTTTGTACATTTTGCCATATATGTATCCAGTAATGATTTTAGTGTAATTTTTTGTGAAAATAGGGAACTTATAAACATTTGCGCAACTATTGCATGCCTAAAAAAATCAGTAGCACATTTTTTTATTCTACAGGTCATGTGCTTTCATAAAATCTATGGTTTGGGGGAGGGGGGGTCTTAACAAACTCTGAAAGTTGTAAGTGAAAAATTATCATATAATAAAATAAGGTATGGCGCTAAACATACATACTAGATGAACAATAATCCAACAGTGATAGAAACATGTAAAAACCTAAAAATGAGTCCAAAGTCAAGAACAAAAACAAAAAACAGCTTCCTGAAGATGCCTGGTAGGCAAAACATGCAGAGGCAGAATTGCGTCCAGTCACATCCAGGGTCGGTGACATCATATCCACTTCCAATTTATGGAAAGCACGCCAACTTCCCTATCGAACAGTGCTAGCATCCTGAGCTGAGTGTATTAGTGCCAAGAATTGGGCACCAACTAATGTGAGTGCATATTTGGTTGATTTTATTAATTTTTTAAATAAACCTACTATACTATGAGACATTTCTCCTTCTGATTCTTGCTAACCTTGGCTATCTGGTAATTTGGGAGACCATTGAGAAGATATACACTGATGTTCCAAACTCTTGGGGACACAAAGCGCATTAGACCTTCTTTTAATTAAGAGGTCATGGATGGTTGGTGTGTGCCTTATATTGTCTTAGTGGAGCACAGAGGATCTGCATGGAGCTATTTATTTGGCACCACAAGATTATGCACCATTGTTTTTGATGTACAACCTGGTGGGGGACTTTTGTTTTTTTACTTGACTTCGGAATCATTAATATATATCACTTTTAGGTTTTTACATGTTTCTATCACAGTTGTAATATTGTTCATTTAATATGTATGTTTAGCGCCATACTTTATTTTATTATATGGTCGCAAGTGATTTTCCACTTCAAGGGGCAGCTAACATTTTTTGTATTATTTTTATTTTTTGTTGGCACACTAAATGATTGAGTAATTATTTATATTTTATTGCATAGAAGATACACTGTTTGTGTAAGGCATTATATATCACTTTTTTTGCATGTAAAGAGAAGGCGCTTAGTTTCTCACTAAAAAGTGAAAAATGATATTCTTCAGATTTTTAGTAAATTGTTTTAATTTACAGTTTAGCACACCTTCAGTTTTCACCATTTCACAAAATGGCACAGCTCAAAATACACAAATATTTGTTATTTATTAACTCAATACAGTTTTAGCTTTTATGTTTGGTAGGAAATTAGCAGAAATTTTGTAAATTTTGCCATATGTATCCAGTAATCATGATTTTAGAGTATTTTTAGTGAAAATAGAAAATTGCTAATCATTTGTGCAACTATTGCGGGGCCTAAGAAAAACAGCAGCACTTTTTTTAATTTTTTTGCTTTCAAAAAATTAATGTTTTTTTGGGGGGGTCTTTTACAAACGCTGAAAGTTGTAAGTGAAAAATGATCATCATCAAATTTTGTAGGTCTTGCCATGTATAAATCCACTAATATTGATTTTAGTGTATTTTTAGCAAACATAGAGAACTGGAAAACATTTGAACAGATATCACAGGGCCTACTGGTGGTATCTACTGGTCATTTAGAAAATGTGCAGTTTGGGGGGGAGGGGGTTAGGGTAAAGGGGAACATTTAAAAAATGTAAAAATTGCAAAAATGGTCTGACCATTTGAGTTTAAAAGCAGAGAGCAGGGCCTGAAAGCGAAAGGGTTAAAGAGTAACATTTGGGATTAGGTGGGATTTCATGGAAGATGAGATTATTTTTGTGTTGATAGTGGTGGGGGTTTGTTGGGGGGGGTGGAATTTTTGCTGAAAGGTGGTTTCTTGTGGGGGAGGGATCCTTGGAACAGGATAATGTTTGCTATAGGGAAGATTTTTTTCTTTAGGGTTGAAGATGGATTGCTTGAGAGGGGAATTTTTCTGAAGGTAGGTTCTTGAGTGGAAGGGGTGCTACACACATTATTATTGCATGAAATAGTAAAATTTGTACTGAGAAGGCTTTTGTTTGGGAGTAGCAGGATTCTTGCATTGGGACATTCTTTGCAGTAAGGAATTTTTGCTGGGGGTGGATTTTTGTTTGGCAGTAAGAGGGTAGAAATTTGTTTTGGGAGGGAGGGGGAGCTATTTTCATGAGGGGAGACCGTTTCTTGGTAGGCACGTAATCCCTGACTATTTAAATGAAGTTCTTTTTTATGGCAGGCTTTAGTTATTTTTGTAGGTTCAAAGACTGTAGCATATTGGCATATGCATGCCACATAAGCAGTAAGTAGGCTCAGGATCATGTAAGTATGCTGCTTATTCCCCTCCCATTGGAAATGGAATGCATCCACACCCATCACATCGTTACATAGTTACATTAATCTTGCTGAAAAAAGGCACGTCCATCCAGTTCTACCAAAGAGGTAAAAAAAAAATAACACATACAAATAGAAAAACTCTGTATACACTATGCAATACCCACAGTTGATCCAGAGGAGGGCAAAAAAAAACAATTAAGCATGATCCAATTTGCTCCAGCAGGGGATAAAAACTGCTTCCTGATCCCCTCAAGAGGCAATTGAATATGCCCTGTATCAACTGTACCTATAAATTTTAGTATCCAGTTATATTTTGTGCATATAGGAAAGAATCCAGGCCTTTCTTAAAACAATCTACTGAGCTGGCCAGAGCCAACTCTTGAGTGAGTCTATTTCACATTTTCACAGCTATTACTGTGAAGAAGCCTTTCCATATTTGCAGATTAACTCTCTTTTCCTCTAGAAATATAGAGTACCCCCTAGTCCTCTGTGATGACCTTAAAGTGAATAACTCTACATGGGGGGTCAGCAAACCGTAGATTGCGATCTATCAGTAGATCGCTGCCAGGTGACTGGTAGACTGCGATCTGACCTTGCTGACCCACTATCCCAGAGAATGAAAGAGAGTGCAACGCAGGGTGACTACTTGTAAAGTTGGAGCTGTAGTAGGGAGCAAGAGTCGCATAAGCTGATACCTCCTCTGTAGTGCTGGCTCCTGTACCATGTTGAGTGATACCAACTGCACTCCACCTCTTATCCCAACTAGTGGTCTCCAGAGTGGTGCCAACAGCAGGAAATAAGAGATCATCAGGTCAGTGTGAAGCAATACACTGGACATAGTTGTATATGGCTGCTTTCACACTGATGTGCTGCGGTTTACCCACATTACAGGTGCACTGCAGTATACCTGCAGGGTTTGCTGCTGAATGCAAGTGTTTTGGTGTGCTTTCAGAAAGAGCATTCAGCATGCATTTGCAGGGCACTTGCAGAGTTGCCCCATTTACTTGAATGGGTCGTGATTGGTAGGCGGTAGCACCGTCTAAAATCAACAGGGGGCTTAATTCCTGCGCAGCATGTGTGGACCTTTGGCTGCTGCCTCAGCAGATAAAGGTGGTAAGGAATGGGGGAGTTAAAACCACAACTCAACCACAGGGTTTTACCCCCCCCAACTTTACATGTGAACAGGCCATAAGGTATGCTGCTGCTGAATGCAACTAAGGGCTAATTAACAAGCTCAGCAGGCACTGATGCTCCTTTGAAAAGCAATCCAAGTGTGTTTGACAGGTGGTGAGGAGGTAATCTGTTGCCTCCTCACCATCTGATTTAAATCAATGATTGCCATGCAATGCACATGATTGCAACACGATAGTATGGCAATTAGAAGTTAGTGTGAGGAGGTGACACTGTGCCCAGTGATCTTTGACTTCTCCCATGTTGCTCAGGTGAACCACCACTTCTTTAAGGTTGCCTACCTCTGCTCTACACCACGTTCTCTAAAAGGACCAATTATGTATTCATACATGTTGATCATACCCCACCCCTCTTAAACTCCTCTTCTCAAGACAGAATAAATTGAGTTCCTCTCATCTCTCCTCATAGCTGAGCGCCTCCATGCCTCTTACCAGTTTGGTTGCCCTTCTCTGTACTTTCTGTAGTTCTCCAATATCCTTTTTGTGAACTGATGCCCAAAACTGAACTGCATTTGCATGCTTTTATTAAGCTTATGATTAGAGATGAGCGAATCGAACCTGGCGAAGTGGAATTCGTTTCGAATATCAGGAAAAATTCGATTCGCATCGAATCCGAATATTAGCAAACTTCGGGTGCACGAATCGAATTTTTCCCGATCAGCCGGCAAAAGTGTCACTGCAGAGAGCTCCGCTATTTCTGACAGTTCTGACAGTTCTGACAGTTCATTTACAGCGGTTGAAACATTGTATCTATTTGTTTCCATTTAGGATACAGATGTTTTTATTCGGAAATAAATAGATACAATGTTTCAACCGCTGTAAATGTGAAGGAACTGTCAGAGAACTGTCAGAAATAGCGGAGCTCTCTGCAGATACACTTTTTGCTGTACTGGAATTCTTCTTCTTTTCATTCTTCTTCTTCTTTTCATTCTTCTTCTTCTTCTTTTCATTCTTCTTTTCATTCTTCTTCTTCTTCTTCTTTTCATTCTTCTTCTTCTTCTTTTCATTCTTCTTTTCATTCTTCTTCTTCTTCTTTTCATTCTTCTTCTTCTTCTTTTCATTCTTCTTCTTCTTTTCATTCTTTTTCTTCTTCTTTTCATTCTTCTTTTCATTCTTCTTCTTCTTCTTTTCATTCTTCTTCTTCTTCTTTTCATTCTTCTTTTCATTCTTCTTCTTCTTCTTTTCATTCTTCTTCTTCTTCTTTTCATTCTTCTTTTCATTCTTCTTCTTCTTTTCATTCTTCTTCTTCTTCTTTTCATTCTTCTTCTTCTTTTCATTCTTCTTCTTTTCATTCTTCTTCTTCTTCTTTTCATTCTTCTTCTTTTCATTCTTCTTTTCATTCTTCTTCTTCTTCTTTTCATTCTTCTTTTCATTCTTCTCGTTCTTCTTTTCATTCTTCTTTTCATTCTTCTTTTCATTCTTCTTCTCATTCTTCTTTTCATTCTTCTTCTTCTTCTTTTCATTCTTCTTCTTCTTCTTTTCATTCTTCTTTTCATTCTTCTCATTCTTCTTTTCATTCTTCTTTTCATTCTTCTTCTTTTCATTCTTCTTCTTTTCATTCTTCTTTTCATTCTTCTTCTTCTTCTTTTCATTCTTCTTTTCATTCTTCTCATTCTTCTTTTCATTCTTCTTTTCATTCTTCTTCTCATTCTTCTTTTCATTCTTCTTCTTTTCATTCTTCTTCTTCTTCTTTTCATTCTTCTTCTTCTTCTTTTCATTCTTCTTTTCATTCTTCTCATTCTTCTTTTCATTCTTCTTCTTCTTCTTTTCATTCTTCTTCTTCTTTTCATTCTTCTTCTTCTTCTTTTCATTCTTCTTTTCATTCTTCTTCTTTTCATTCTTCTTCTTCTTCTTTTCATTCTTCTTTTCATTCTTCTTCTTCTTCTTTTCATTCATCTTCTTCTTCTTCTTTTCATTCTTCTTCTTCTTTTCATTCTTCTTCTTCTTCTTTTCATTCTTCTTTTCATTCTTCTTCTTCTTCTTTTCATTCTTCTTTTCATTCTTCTCATTCTTCTTTTCATTCTTCTTTTCATTCTTCTTCTCATTCTTCTTTTCATTCTTCTTCTTTTCATTCTTCTTCTTCTTCTTTTCATTCTTCTTCTTCTTCTTTTCATTCTTCTTCTGCTTCTTTTCATTCTTCTTCTTCTTCTTCGTCGTGCCCCGTGACTGCCCAAATGAGTGAAGTGTGCGGTGATTCTAAGATCGACGGCACTCATCTGCATGTCATACTGACTGACAGTATTATTTCTCTTCCCCAGCAGACTCCAAGGGCATTTAAATTAAAGGTACAGTGTTCTGCACTAATATAAAGGCTCTCTGAAGCCTAGAAACCCTTTTAATAAGTTAAATTTGCGGCGAATAAATTCGCATCGAATCGAATTTCTCCCGCAAATTCGGCGAATCAGCCGAATCGAATTTTTGAATAATTCGCTCATCTCTACTTATGATCTACCATAACACACCTTCTCCACCATTGATTCTCCCAGTTGTACTTGATTAAGAAATGAGTCTAATTATCAAGTAAAGTTAAAGAACCATGCTATAACTGCTGCTTTAAACAGTATGTTTCAACATGTGTCGTCACCTCCCTAGTACCGTTAGGTAGCTAAGACAAGCAAACTAAGAATGTTTTATGACAAAGCCATCTGTGAACATATGTTGAAGGTTATCTTGTACCTTGTTTGTTGGTTATCCATAATGCAACATACCATACTTGGCAATCTATCTCAAATCAGCCATGCTTACAAATGCTAATAACTGTAAACACTGTCAACCAATCAGGTTTGTGTCTTCTACACTATATAAAAGCTCTGTGAAACAACAGTCTGGGGGCCTTCTCCTTGAGAGAAGGCTCCCTACACATGTGGTTCAATAAACTTCTTTTTGTTCACTGTTTAAGGCAAGTGATTTTTGAATAATTCCACAACATACTTACCCTAGTATGTATAATGCATGCATATTTTTAGCCCCATATTTGTATTACCTTTTAATCTCCTCAAGGTGCTCAAGGGTACCCCTTGTCTTACACATGCAATGTTTCGAATATGATTTAGAACTAATTCACACCAGCCACTGGTGTGCACAGTGGTCTGGCTGGCTCACTGCAGTGCCAATGCGTCGAACTTTGCATATAACACCATTTTGTTTTTTCAATGAACTTTATTGAAATGTCACACAGTTCAACTGTCTGCCGCAGTGCGAGGCGATGGATTGTCTTGCACTGCGCTGAAAAAACGTGCTGCCTACACACCACCACAACACAGTGGTATGAACCAGGAAAACAATACATTACTTGTATTGTGGTGGGACCTCGCTGGAATAGCTGCCCAACACAGCCCCACCACACCTGGTTTGAATGGACCTATAACTGAGACCAGAGCATTGCATTCAAACAAAGAAGTAACATTTTTGCCACTAGTAAAAACACACAGTATTATATTTTTCTCATAATATACACTGAAGGACACAGATAACCCTGAATAGAATAATTAGACATAAGTGAAGAGAACCTGATCAATGAGTGTTGTTCATGCATTGTATACTCTTTGTAAGTGGGCATAAATCTTAGTTCTCTATAACATTTTATCCAGTCCCAGTGATTTACTCAAATATGCTTGACAGTGTACATTATGCATTCCTGCTGAAAAGCAGAACTATGTGTTTGAAGTGTTTTATTACGGAGTATAAAACAACATAACTTCCTGACTTTCTGTTTAATATATTCAGAGGTCTGAAAATTTGAAAGAATAAGAATTAGTGCAGAAATGTGAGCAAACAACTAAATTTAGCTAAAGCAAAAGTTGAGGATGATTCCCAGTATGACAGTTCTCCAGGTGTTACAGTAGATTACTTTAATACATAGTCTCATTTTAGCAGATTTCTGTGAATGGAAGAACTACAACTACTGTCAGCCTTTGCGGCTGACAGCTTGTAGTTCTCAATGAGCTACCAGGGCACTGGTGAGAGCTCTAAGTAGTTTATTGATCCTTCCTGTCATACAGTAAGTGCCTCTCCTTATAATGTATGGACAGACAATATACTGAGAGAGTCTGCAGGCATTGCACCTGTGATCTGATGATAGCAGGCTCAATGCCTTACAAGCTGAATTGTAAAAAAAATAATATATGCACATATTTTTTTTACCTGCAAAAAGATGTGTGAGTAATACATATATATTTTTTTTTATAAAAGATGAACTTATCCTTTAATTTGTATTGTGTCACATGCTTAGTGGATGTGCAGCCAATGTGAACCTCAGTTTCCTATACAGTGTCAAATCCAGGAAGTGTACGTCAGCAATCTTTGCTTGGCCAACCCAATGGTGAAATTAAGTATTGTCAAATTTAAGCAGATTTTGATCTCATTCCACCTGAAGCATGCAAAACCATGTATGACACTTCATTGGTTTCTGTGTGTTGGGGTGTTCTTTGTTCTCTAAAAGACTGAGTTAGTCTTTGCATTTTTGTTAATAAGGACCAGTACGATATATAGAATTTGCCTCAATTTACAGTGGATTTCTTAATACTAATGTGGTTTAGTAATACAGCTTAAATGTAAAGGTTAAATTAATTATTCTGTTTAAGGAGGAACTAAATTATGGAATGTGTCCAAAAGGCCGAAGGTTGACGTCCAGTCACCAGAATTGTCTGTGGTCTACCTGTATCTGATTTTTTCCTTATTTACTGACTTACCGTGTCATATTCTGTACTGCATCCCATATCAGAGACTCTAGAGTGCAGAACAGTGAACACACTAGTGACCAGTGACTAGGGATGCACAGATACTGATAACAGTATCGGTGCCTATACCGAATATTTTTTTACCAGTACAATCAGAAGCCATCCAACCCATGTGGACATCCCTGCAAGAAGAGAAGAGAAACCCATGGGGATTTCAAATTCCCTGTGAAGCGGCTTTTTCTTGTGTGACAGCATGGCATCAGTGCTGAGAGGTTTCCCTCATCTCTTCTGTGTGAACCAGACTAGGCTATGACAAATCTGGGTTCACACAGGGAACAGTGGGGAAATAGCTTGCAATTTAGACAGGAATTGAATTCCTGTTGAAATTGCATGCTATTCTTTGTGGTGCAATTTGCATCCATACATTTTGTATGGACGTGAATCACACCGCAAAGTATCGGTAGTCAGCATCAGGGAGAACTTGACCAAAAGTATTGGTACTTGTACTCGGCTATCAAAAAAGGGTATCGGTGCATCCCTACTAGTGGCATTACCAAATCTCCTCAGACTAGCAGTCAGAAGCAGCAGTACCTTAAATCTCATACTGCTGATATCCAGCTATGTGGATGTAGGCACTTGAGTGCCTAGTTACCCCCACATCCAAAAAAATGCGCTGAGATTTCTCAAAAGGAATTCTCAAGAGGTGCATATTTTGGGTACAGTTTAGACGTAAATATCTTGTCTAGATGTTTCCTATAACACAGCAAATCTTTTTCAATTCTAAGTTCTACTTTAACTTCATACAAGTCACTCCCTATTTTTAAAAGAAAAGCTTTTATTTTAATAACACCAAGCACAAATGGATGACCACACTACTAAAATGATTGGTTGTGTTTGCATACTTTACTGCATCATGGAAATGTCCACCAATTTTACTCTATGTGAATACACTAGGTCCAGGCTGGGAATAGGTTCTTCTTAGATGATACCAGGTAAAACAAATATCAAATTACTTCTGCAGTAACAATTTTTACATTTCCAAAACATGGTTTTCTTCAATTAAAAATTGTATTTTTATGATAATCAAAAAAGGGAACATTTAAATATATAAAACACAGACAGTGAGATGTAGTTTTATCTACATCAATGAAAGTCAAATTCTGCCTTTTTTTATAACTGATGACAATGGGGAATAAGCTGACTTAGGAGCATAGTTAGTCTTTCACAAAAAATCAGGATGAATTGCCAAAAGGACAACTTTGCAGCCACAAAAGGCCTTGTTCATTAAAGCTTGATTTTACCATTGCAACATCACCGAGCAGCTTGACGGGATTTAAATTTTTCATTTACATTTTTTTCACTATGCATATGCACTGGGATAGAGTCATCAGTTAAAAGAAATCTTTTACCAGATTCAATGTGAAGTCTGAAGTAGGAATAAAAAAAAATAGACTTTTAGCAGTAAAACTTTAAATTGAATTATCAAGGTGTCAATCACTTATTAAAAGAGATCTAAGCCAGAATAAAAATGATGAGTAAACCTACATAATGGAAGGTTCTAACAATTCACTGCTTCTTTCCATTAAATAGTAAGATGCAGCACTACCTGCAATGAAATTACCTTTATCTGAGTGCTGTTTTTTAAAGAGCAACTGAACTATTGGTTTTAATGACTCAACTACATTGCATGTGCATCAAAACAATAGGTGTGCAAAGTCTAAGAGCACATTGACACCAGGATTTATTTTGGTAATGCAACCTGCATAACTCTTTAGCTTTGTAGTGTGCGGTGTTACCAATAATTTTCAATGGGTCCCCAAAAAGATAAGAAATAAGTTGGGATTTAAATAAATATAAACAGAAATATGGTGTTTATCATTTCTGACCTTCTACTGTAAAGACTAGATACCTGGCTGTTTCATCCTTCAATACTTTCTTCCTCATTAAATAAGAACAATCATAAAGCAAGCATGGTCAGCGCAAAATCAGAATTCCTGAACTGGATACTTGTATCAGGTAAATAACTCAGGTATTACTTAAACCATTGGATCATCACAACAGCCAGGCAATGGGGTCAGCAATGGCAATCTATTTATTTATTTATTTCAGGTACTTCTATAGCGCCGTCAATTTATGCACTGCTTTACATACATATTGTACATTCACATCAGTCCCTAGCTCTCAAGGGGTGTACAATCTAAGGTCTTCTATCACGTACCTGGTGATGGAGGCCAATGGAGAGAGGGCTTCCCTTGAGGCTAAGTTCCAGACTCCCCTGAGAGTTGGATAGCGGGAGTCAGGCCCAAAGTTGCACAGGTCGCCTGTAGGAGTTCTGGATAGTGGTCCACTCAGGAGCACAGCGGGTGCACGGGGATAGGTCTGCAGACTGGAGGCGCCTGTGCGTGGTATGCAAGCCTTCCGGGATTTGGATGTTTGCTGGTTAGTCAGTTCGAGCCAAGGTCAGGTACCGGGTGGGGAACAGAACAGACATGGTCAGATGGGATAGCCGAGGTCATACACGGAGGAGCGAGCGAGAGAGAGAGTATCCTTTAGCCAAGCCGAGGTCAGATCAGGGGTTCAGTAGAGCAGACAGGTCCAAGTACAAGTCGGGTCGGAATCAGGAAGCCACAAGTCACAGGAACCAGGAACAAACCATGGGGAGCTAGAGATCATCCAGAAACCAGATGAAGTGATGAGTCTCCTTATAAAGGCCGTCTGGCACCAGACTGAGGCTGATGTGTCCTTCTGCGGCCATGTAGAGTATTGGCAGAAACGCCTGAACTCCTGCTGTGGACAGGACCATGACACTTCTATTGTCTTAATGCAGCTGTTTGCAGATGATTCTGTGAAGAGCAGACAAATGGGTCAGTATTTCACAAGAGTACTATCATGTCACAGGCTGACTACATTTTCTGCTACATCCCAGAACTTCATAGCTTGTTGCTTTATTTACCAAAACTGTAACCAAAAAACCAAAAGCAGACACATTTAAGTAGCTTTTCAATGACACTTTGTATACTTTTGTACCTATTCGTAATTTACAGCAAAAATGTAAAATATTTTTAAAAAGCTAGCATAAGTAAAAATATAAAGCAGCTCTAACTCTGAGTTGTCCCTTATAGTATTTTCTTCCCACCACTAAGTGTCACAAGTCTTCCAGGTTGAATGATAGGCAACACAGCATCAATTAACCGCTTCCCGAACAGCCCTATAGCAAATATACGTGATTTTGCAAATCCCGGGTAGGAAGCGCTCAAGGCGCACGTTCGCCCTACCCGCGCCGCCATTCGTGGCCTGGCTGTCAATCACCGGGTCCCGGCCTGTTATTATTCGCCGGCACCCGATGATTTCCGAGCATCTCCAACTGGAAGAAGAACTATATGTAAACAATACAGTTCTCTTCCCTATCAGCTCATGCACACTGCTTTGGATGGGTGGGCACAGTACATCCATCCAAAGCAGTGTGATTACAGTGAAGCACACACACAGAGCTTGCTGTGAAGCAGCACACAGTTAACCCTTTGATCGACCCACATGTTAACCCCTTCCTGCCCATTGCCATTAGTACAGTGTCAGTGCTTTTTTTTTGTACTTATTAGTTTATTGGTGGGACTGGGGATGTCAGTGACACCAAGTCAGTTCTCCTCAGTGTCAGAATTCCCGCTGCAGTCCTGCAGTCCCGCTATAAGTCGCTGATTGTTGCGATTACTAGTAAAAATCTCAACACGTAGGAAAAAAAGGACATACATTTAATTTGGGTGCAGCATTGCATGACCACGCAATTGTCAGTTAAAGTATCGCAGAGCCGTAATGCAAAAAATGGCCTGGTCAGGAAGGGGGGTAAATCCTCTGGAGGGCAAGTGTTTTACTCAATTTTTTGGGGCACAGACTGTCTTGACATCATCAGTCTCAGAGCTCAGAATACTACTGCACTTTGCAGTGCTCACATATTGCATGAGCAAAGTTCACTGTAGAAACTAGTGTAGGTAGGTATTTGACATAAAGACACACATAAAAAATAAAGACACACATAAACACACACAGACTCAGTTTGAACTGGATGGACTGATGTATTTTTTCAATCTTACCAATTATGTAACTACAGTATATGTAACCAGGACCATTCACTTCTCTTGCTAGAGGAAAAGAAGAAGGACCCGTGACATCACTAAACTGGTCAAAAGACCCTTGGAAAAAAAAATGAAGATCTGCTTTAAGGATGTACATTTATGCTGCAAATAATGTTCATTGCTTTTCTCATTCCATTATGCCTGTAAAGCCTGTTGAATTACGTGTTGTGCTGATTGAGAACGTTTCCTGAAACATGCTACCAATACTGTATGTCTTTAAAACTGTAGGTAACTGTAGACTTATAATATGGGTGTGAGCAAATTTTGAAAATTTGATTTGGGATACAAGAGAATAACTATGAATCAGAGAGTATTTACATATTTATGATGCTCAGACTGAGTCAAATAGTGTAAGTAGATATCAAGAGGGGGTTATAAACTCTAACCTTTGGGATAAAAAATAAAAGTCCTTACAGGAGTGACTCTTGGAAAGAATCCCTTGACTTACTTGTTACATGATATCCCTATGTCTAATAAAAAGTACAAAAGCTCCCTTTTGAAACATTTACTTACAGCCACCCAGGCCTGTATACCGGCTCTGTGGAAGAGCTCAGACCCCCCCTACTAGATCTCACTGGCTTGCTTGGATCGAGTAAATCCAAATGATGGAAGACCTCACTATGACAATGAAAGAACAGGATGAGAAATATGGGAGGGTGTCTGGACCCCATACTTCTTTTATAAAGATCAATGCCAGCAACCATTACAACAGCAATGTCTAGTTTCCTAAATGCTACCTAATTTTCTAGTGAGTCCTGTTGGGCTGCCAGACGGGGATGGGGATTACATCCCTCTTGCGTATCCCCTTAGCCTATCTATAGCTCAAATTCCTTCTTGAAAATCTAAAAAGGGCTGGGATCAGCAATGCTATGAGAATGCAACAAATCATGCATATTATTTTGCAGTCTCTTATAAGCTCAGATAGGCTGTGTCAATGCTATGAAGAAGTGGTGCCATGAGTGTATCATTATAATGTCTTTACATTCCATAATTTGATTTTATTTGTTCTCCCTCATGAGTATGTGACTATCATATAAGAAAAAAACATTTAACATCTGAGCATGATAATGGAGGTAAACCTGGAAATGTGGATTGCTTTCAATGAGATGGTGAAAGATGACTCGCATAACGTATTTTCTCCACAGGCTCATTCCCTACAGTTATCACCTTTTGTATCACTAGACCATCCCCTTGTAGAATGTAAGCTCTAATGAGCATAGCCTTCTGATTCCTCCTGTATTCTATTGTATTGTAACTGTACTGTTTGCCCTCATATTGTACAGTGCTGTGCAAACTGTTGGTGCTATATAAGTCCTGTGTAACAAAAAATAATATAACAGAGTCAAACACATGACTGGACTGTGACATTAGCTTGCCTTTACCCAATATTCAATATCCTTGTGTAGACTGTGGTGAACTACAAACTGTCTAACAGCTATATGGACCACTGATATTTGACTATTCGTGTCAAGTCATATTATCAACTGTATTTAAGGAGGTATTTTAGAGGCTGGAAAAGAGAGATGTAACCAGTTTCAAAAGCAGTGCATATTTTATATGAGCCAATGTGAAGCATTATTACCACATAAACTACAATGTGACCAGAATTTACACATTTAAAGGAACATCAACAGGACTAATAGACTAGGACTGGCAGACACTTACTCTGCTAATTCTATTCAAAAGGCAAATACAAAAGAGCTAAAAGAATGAACTATATGAATATATATTATTTGTTTACTATAACACAATTTGCCTTACTAAGTACATTTACCCAAATTTATATATATATATATATATATATATATATATATATATATATATATATATATATACATATACCTCCCTCTTAGATTGTAAGCTACAAGGAGCATAAATAATCGCCTAGGATATGGTGTATATGGATGCAAGCACACACAAGGACTTGTACGTGCTCACATAGACTGGACTGGACTTATATGCTGGATGTGTAGAGTGTCTATATCTTTACCAACTCCATTAACAGGAGAATATTGTATAGGCATTCATAGGGCTTCTGATCATTGTATTGCTTTTCATATACTCTGTTGGACATGTCATCTGTTGCTGGGATCTATTAAATGCTACACTCGATGGAAAAGAACTGAAGTTACCTATAACTTGCATGAAGATGTTGTGTTCTACACCTGATTCCTCTTTCCACTATAATTATCTATATTGTTTATTATATATGAAGACACTCATCTATGTGCAGTTCCAGGCATTGTCAGCACACTACCTCAGTGACAACTGTGACAAACATTTTGTGAAAAACCATCACTCAGGTTTCACAATAAGTTGGCACGCCATGCCCAAATTTATATTCAGACTGGTAGATTTAGTATCAACTGCAAATAGGGTCAATCAATGAATCCCATTACATTGACAACAATACAGTGCCACTTACTGAATATACCTATTTTGGTGCAACACATCCTATGACCATTTATTCATCCTATGGCCATTATCTTATCATCTTATCATTAGAATAACTCCTTATAACAATAGAAACAGGTGTCACAATACATTATGATCTTGACTATCATGTATACAAACGCATAATATAAATAGAAACGAGAATTAAATACATATATTTTAGAAATCTGTTTGTATCTTTCAAAATGTATACATAAAAGCTGTAATTTTTGCTGTAGTTTTTCTATAATAGTTGGCCAATTGTATTTCAGTGTGCTAACTGTTTAGACTAATGTCAAATTTCTGTATATGGGGGGGTAGCTTTGTTACATAATACTGTTAGAGATAACTACCTTTACTCCCTGTCTAATAATCAATGCTTGTCAAACAAAAAAAAAGAGAAAAATTCCCAGCTCAACTTGCCAGCCAGCTTTCAAACAAACCGAATTAACCTAACAGTATGCGTTAAAAACATGGGTTTAGTTAGCACACATTTGCAAATACATGCATAAGCTACAGAACCATGTTACGGCACCCCGATATTCTGTAGTCCTAACTCAACAAATGTTGAGTGTGTTTGAGGGCTCTCAATTATTGTAGAGTTAGGACTACAGAAAATCGGGGTGCCGTGACGTGGCTCTGTAGCTTACGCATACATTTGCAAATGTGTGCTAACTAAACCCCTGTTTTTAACGCATACTGTTAGACAGGTTAATTCGGTTTGTTTGCAAGCCGGCTGGCAAGTTGAGCTTGGAATTTTTCTCCTTTTCGTCCATGTGTTCCTTGCTGTGAAGGCCAGTTATAGACTGGGGCAGTGGCCATTTTTTGTACTAATAATCAATGCTCCCAGATTTGTGTTCTCTACAACTACAGAAGTAGTTCGGGGCAAGTTAGTGAGGGTGCAGTCAGCACAAACATGTGTGCAATAGCATTTCCTAGTTTCTCTAGCATGGTTCCCTTTGCAACATTTTATACAATGAGTTTTGCCCACAGACAGCTATGGAAACTAGCTCAGGACCAGTGAACACCAGCCATGACCAAATCTGGCAAAAGAATGCATTGTAATGGAACTATAAATATTGAGCACTAATACCGGACCTCATCTCCTTTACCAGATCTGCACGTGTCTCCCTCTACCCCTGCCTTCCCTATCAGTGCTACCAAGCAGCCACTACTTGAAGAGGATAAGCAGGATGGGTCCCATCAAAACATAATGACAGGTACATCATCTTTTGCTGCACCAGAACAGACAGCTCAAGAATACAGTGAGTACACTAACATCCATCTCAGGTGCTAACTACTCACTAAATAATGCAAGTTATACATCAATGCCATTGCTTATCCTCCCCCTCCTTCAAGAAACATTATTCCTAAAAGCTGTAAATGTACCCCCTTCTTCCTCCTACCTTCCAGGTTGCCCCACAAACTGGTATGAAGGAAATGGCTGAATTATTTGAACACTGCGTCAGTAACTTGCTGCACGCAGATGCTAGGATAGAAAGTGCCAGGAGCATAGAAGGAGAAACAAGATTGATGCTCTTGCAGATGCACCTCACTGCCAGGTAAGCTCAAGTGATAAAGAGTGTGGAGATGACAAGGAGGAAAGCGAGGAAGAGGCACAACAACAAAAAGGTAGAATTGTCACACTTACTAATGTCACACCTCCTAATCACTTGTTTTAACCCAATTTTTGCAAAAAAAAACACAGTACAACTGTGTAGGTTGTGTTCAGGGGGTAGCAAGCAACCTGTAGGAATATTTTAACTGCTGGCATAAAGCATTGCTGCAGTGGCCACAGGGACCCCCTGGCAAAGCACCTTAGCCCCATGGTGGTGAAGACAAAGACTTCTTCCCCACAATCCTAGCCCAGTGGTTGTGTGGGTCTTCAGGCAGGAGGTTTGAACATGACCATATTTGGCCAATGATGTCACTAGGTTTCCCATGACATCATTGCTCACATTATTGAAGTGGATTTGCATCACTGGATTATATAATTGACATTGGATTACATGGAGTACAATGCTTCTAGATGCTGTCTTTCAGAAAACACACTCCAATTTTGTATTTCATGATAAAAATTACATAATCTCTCCTTCTTACGTTGCAGCCTAATCAAGCTTCTTACATACTCTCCAGCCACTATCCTATATGTATGGCAATTTTTTTTAATTGTGTACACGGTGGTAGTGCAAAAAAGATCACAAGCTATTTTTTACAACTGTTTTGGCACTGGCTTTAGTTTTATTTATTTTCTTGGAAGACTAAGGGGGCTATTTACTAAAACTGAAGAGTGCAAAATCTGGTGCAACAAGATTTGGACACCAGTTCTTTCACACACACCTCAACATCCTCGCCCCCCCTCGTTCCAGCGATGAGCCTGTCTGATACTTCGCTGAGGTGTCCATCTGTGGACTCTTCGGGGTTGTATCCTAATCCCCTCTTTCCCCCCTCCTCCCCTCTACCCCCCACCCCCCCTCCTCCCTACCCTTCCTCTCTCCCCCCTCTTCTCCCCCCTTTCTGTGCTGGGTGCCTTCATTTGTTATGTTTTCCTTTTGGCCAGGTTTGACGACTGTTATGTCCCGGTTGTCGTGTTGCCCCCGATCCCGCCCAGTTTTTTACGTGGACAACTTGGGTATTGATGTCTTTCCCAAGTACATATCCCTACGGATAGCTATGTTCTTCACTGTAATGTTTCTGGTTTATCTATCATTGTTATTAGTTTTTTGTTTTGTCTCATTGATGGTGTCTCATTTATCTTTTCTGCTGGTACACATGCCTTACTTATTGTCATTTTGTGATGGCCTTAAGACTTATGTCATATAATGTTAAAGGCCTACACTCTGTTCAGAAGCGGTGGATGGCTTTGAAGGAATTCCGATCCATAGGAGCAGATATTATTTTTGTCCAGGAGACTCATTTTAAATCAGCAGGCTCCTTTCGTTTGCCACTAGGTTTTTTTCCCAATCCTATTCGGCCTTTGACTCATCTGGTAAGGCTGGTGTGGCAATCCTGATTCGGACACCATGCTCCCTTTGGGTCGTTTCCTCCAGGGTCGATCAACATGGTCGCTACATGATCTTGGAATGTATGCTTGGTGATACCCCCCTTATTTTAATGAATCTCTATGCTCCGAACTCAGGTCAGTTACAGTTCCTCGCAAAAACACTCGCTAAATTAGGCTCCTTTTCCACTCAACATATGATTGTAGGGGGTGACTTTAATTTAAACCTTTCACCCCACAAAGATAGGAAGGTTCTCTTCGAGCCCACCTCTTCGAAGCGGCAATGCTCCTCTTCGAAATACTTTCGCAAATTGATCAGGGAGCATCGTCTCTTTGATGCCTGGCGGATTCGACATCCTACCCACAAACAATTTACCTTCTATGCTACACCTCATCGCAGTTACTCCCGCTTAGATCATTTTTTATCTCAGCTCCTCTTCTCCCTCTCCTGGTCTCCTCTGACATCAATCCCATCACATGGTCTTATCACGCTTCCTTGACCTTAAACATGTTATTCCCTAATGTTATGCCAAAAACAGGACATTGGCACCTCAATGAGACTTTTCTATCCACGGAACATCTCCATGGTGAGCTCTCTCAGGGACTTGATATGTATTTTCAACTTAATGTAGGCTCTGTAACATCTACCTTGACCATATGGGAAGCCCACAAGGCGGTATTTCGTGGCCTTTGTATTTCCATGGGTTCTCGCCTGAAAAAATCCTCGGAGGGTACTAGGATTGCTCTAGTCTGCCAGTTAACCCTAGCTGAACTCCTTGCAAAGTCATCTATTTCTGGGCTGTATAAAGTGACCTCTCTTCGTGACAAAATCAAGGCCCTTGATGCCTGTCAGTCCACGAGATCTCTCCTCTGGGTCCGGCAGAAATTTAGTGAATTTTCGAACAAACCCCACTGTATGCTCGTTAATAGACTTAAAGCACAGTCCCCTTCTACGGTGCCGGATCATCTTGTCCAGCCGAATGGGAGCCCTACCTATGATCCTCAGGTAATGGTCTCCCTTTTTGGCTCATATTCTGAATCCCTTTACAATTGTTTGACCTCCACCCTCTGCTCACAGAGATTTCTTTTGATAGATTCTTCGCTCCTCTATTGTTGTCGAAACTTTCATCTTCTGACATTGTGGCTCAATCAAACATCTCAGTCAAACATCTCCCCTCATGCAAAACCCCGGGACCAGACAGACTCCCCTACTCTTATTACAAGAGTTTCATAGGTGTACTGGCTCCCCACCTTTTTTCTCTCTATCACGATTTTTTCAGAGGTAATACTCCCCAAGCTGACTTTTCCCGTGCATACATCTCTGTAATTCCAACAAGGACCATTCTATCTTAGATAATTACCGTCCTATTGCTCTACTGAATTCTGATTACAAGATTTTTACTAAGATCCTAGCCAACTGGTTTTTTAAGCTCATACACAGACAACAAGTAGGCTTTGTCCCTGTAAGACATGCAGCGGATAACACTAGGAGATCTATTGATTTGGCTGACTTCGTTAACCGGTCCTCTATTCCCACCATTTTATTGAGCTTGGATGCCCAAAAAGCATTCGATCGTGTCAGCTGGCCTTATGTCAGGGAGCGAGGAGCCAGACACACAAGGAGGTGCAATTAAAGGTAGGCTTATTATACAAAAACAAGACAGAGTCTATGCAAGTCCAACAGCAACAGCGGATGACTTGGTAGAACAGTAGCCAGGAAGGATGGTCTCCAGAGCCGGGGTAAGAAGCCAGGAAGGATGATCGCCAGAGCCGGGGTCAGAAGCCAGGAAGGATGGTCGCCAGAGCCGGGGTCAGAAGCCAGGAAAGATGGTTGCCAGAGCCGGGGTCAGAAGCCAGGAAGGAGTCTTGCCAAAGCCGAGTCGGTATCCAGGAGAGCAATGAGAAACTAAACAGGAACTTGCTGCTGTGCAACAGACAGGACACGAATGCAATGGACAGCTACAAACAACAGACTTATATGTGATAAGCCGCCACCTCCTGGGGGAGGAGCCGCAGGGGGCTGAAAGCATAAAGGATCCCACAATGCTTTGCAGACACCTAAGATGGATGCCAGCACATGGAGCAGCACAAGCCCTGAGGAAAGGTAGGACCTTGACACCTTATATGTTTATGGTCTTGAAGAAGTTTGGCTTCCATGGCCCTTCCGTGGCAGCTTTAAAAGCTCTCTACTTTCACCCTTCCTCACAGGTCAGAATGGCCTCTTTTCTCTCACCCCCTTTCCAGATGTCGAACGGTACGCGACAGGGATGCCCTCTCTCTCCTCTATTGTTTATTCTTTGTTTGGAACCACTGGCTATTGCAATCCGGTCCCATCCTGACATACAAGGCATAACGTCTCATGGCCGTGAATACAAATTGTCCCTTTTCGCGGATGATATCCTCCTTACACTCTCGAATCCCCAAATTTCCCTCCCAACATTGCATAAACTTTTATGACAGTTCGGGTCACTCTCGGGTTATAAGGTTACCACCTCCAAGACTGAAGCGCTCCGACTTCATATTCCAGCACCTGTCCTTTCGTCCCTTCAAGAATCATTTCCGTATCGATGGTGCACCCATTCTCTAAAATATCTGGGTACTAACCTTACTTCCTCCTATAGTTCAATATATGACGCCAACTCCCCCCCCCCCCCATATTTATAACTGTTTTCCATTCCCTGAAGTCTTGGGATGCTTTACCCTTATCGTTCCTGGGACGTATCAACATCATAAAGATGACTATACTACCCAAACTTTTGTATTTATTTGCGACCCTCCCTGTTCCTGTGTCCAGGCTACACTCCCTTCAGAAATCCCTTTTACATTTCATTTGGCATAACAAACGACATAGAATTGCACGTAGTGTACTTCTCTCTCTGCGTTCTAGAGGAGGCTTAGGAGGCATCGGATATTGTGACCTATTACTATACTTCTCACCTCCGCTTTCTTACATTATGGTCCACTCAGTCCCCCCCCCAATCTGTGGACTGAGATAGAGTCCTTACAACTGACCCCGACTCATCCCTGCTCCCTCCTCTGGTTGTCTTCGGCGGTGAACCATACCCCTATTCATTGTTTGTTCCTTAGCCCCATGCAATTCTATGAATATATGGCAGAAATGTAGAACTAGGTTTGCATTGACCTCCGATTGCTCCCCACTAACTAATATGCTTTTTAACCCCAACCTTCCAGATAGTATGACTGTGCCTCGGATGTCCCCTTGGGTCACGGCCAAACTCTTCCAACTGCGCCACCTAGTACATCCTGTTACTCGGAAGCTGCAACCATTCTCGTATATCCAGAAAAAGGATCTGCCTTCCCAACATTTATATATATACCTCCAGATACATCACTTTTTCTCCACCATGTCCCCCACATTGACTCTTGGGAAACCTACTCCCTTTGAGCGTCTATGCATACAAGGTTCACATCAAAAGGGCATCATTTCTAATATATACAGACTTCTTCTGGATGCTGCCTTCCTCTCTAATGACACTCATCACTACATGCGCAAGTGGTCCCAGTTTTTGCAATGTGACATTGATCTCGTGCAATGGAAGAAAATTTGGGACAACACATCTAAATCTTCTGTCTGTGTGGTTTATAAAGAAACACAAACAAAATTTTGATGTTATGGTACAAAACTCCCGAGGTTATACATGCCTTTAATCCGAGTGCTTCTTCCTCTTGCTGGCATTGTGGGAAAGATTTTGGCTCCCTCTTTCATATTTTTTAGACGTGTGGATCCATTGTCCCCTTTTGGGAAGAGGTTTTGTCTTTTTTACAAATGATATTGCATACCTCTCTCCCTTTTGAACCTCTATATTTTTTACTGAGCCTGCCATTCCCAGGTCTTCCCAGAATGGCCAGGAAACTCTCCACACATATTCTGACTGCGGCCAGAAGAAACATTCCTATGTGTTGGCTATCTTCTATACCTCCTTCAATGTCAACGTTTTTAAAATTATTGCTGATGTGAGACGGATGGAATACCTGACTGCTATACAAGCCTGCTCGACTGCTGTGTTCAAGGCAGTGTGGCACCCGTGGGAAAATTTCTCCTCCTCCCATCTTTCTACAAATGTACAGTTCTGATGGCCTCCCCATTGTAGCTATATGACATTATCATGTATGTAACCATGCAGATCTCACCATCGATGTGTTCTTTCTTTTTCCTGAGTTATTTTTTGTATACGTATATATTTATGTGAAAATCAATAAAAATTGTTAATACAAAAAAAAAAAATCTGGTGCAACTCTGCATAGAATCTAATCAGTTTCCAGATTTATTGCCAAAGTTTAATTGAACAAGCTGAAATTAGTAGCTGACTGGATACCATGCATAAATGCACCAGATTCTGAGTGCTCCAGTTTTAGTAACTCTACCCCTAAGCTTCTCTTTAGCTTTTAGATTTGTTGTGGCTTCTACTTCCAGTACTCAATTCAATTCAGCCAAATTAAAAAAATAAAGTGTCACAACCAAAACTAAAAAGACTTTTTTTCAAGTTGAAATTAATCAGAGTGGGGTGCCGCTGTATTTAAGCCAAGCAATAATATAGCAGCAGAAAAATCAATCACACAATCAAAATATGTGATGCCTGAAAGAATGTTGCTGACTCTGTGTTTGAGAATTCTATTGTTCTGTAACACTACCTCTGGCTTAAAGGCTTCTTTCAAGCATGTATTGATTTGAAATGGTGTTTCTTCCATGTCACCCTTAAATTTGCTTAAAAATGAAAAACCCCTCCTCGTGGAATGGTATTTTCTTAAATTTAGTATTGGGATCAGTACATTGCAATACTCAGCTCGCCATTTGCTTTGTTTGACAATCCCTTGGCCATAATTTATTTTTAGAGTTTGCACCCTATTGATTTCAACGGGGTTTGGATTAAAGTTCAACATATTTTATGACGGGTTCAATAAACATACTGTGAATTAAGTTTAGGTGGTTTTGTCTATTCTTACTCAATACATGGTTGATATCTTATCTTAACAACTGTTAAGCAGCTACATACTGTAGATTCAAAATACATTTGCAGTTAAAAATCAAAACAAAGCAAGGAAGAGGAAGCTTCTATACTTTTAAAAGTCACATCATAATTTACTTTAACCATTAACCTGTCACTGTATGGTTATCAACATTGTAGTGGTGGATGGTTATTTATCTAGTGCCATTTATAAACAGCACTGGATAAAGCAATGTCATGTAATGGTCAGTGTGCTCATTAATGCCTGTGAACCAAGATATCCATACTGTGTACAGAGCTGAAGTGAGAGGCTCTGTACATTGCGATCACTGAACTTGGTCATGGAGAGACCAATCACAGCAATCAACAATGTAAACAGTGTAGTGTTTACATCCAGGAGCCCCTCCATTTCTCTTACAATGAATTGTTAGATCAAAAGAAAAACACAGATTATTGCATGGATAGTTTTCCATCCTCCCACTATATGTTCCCTGTACAGTAATCCCTTTACCTCTTCCTTCCTCTGTGTATAACCTGCATGCACCATATTCAGTGCACATTACCAAGTTTCATGTTTTAATCCCCTCATAACCAGCATTTTTCTTCATTTCCCAAAACATTGGCAAAAATGTAATCAACTTTGTCTACTTTACACAAACGGTTTAATTTGTGGGGTGTCCATAAAGTCTTTGCTTTTCTACTTTAACAGAAAGCAAAGCAAACTTCTTTTTCAAAGTTTTTGGTGGGGTTTTTAATATAGTAAAAAAAATTAAAAAGTGGTTACTAAATACTACCACAAGAAACTGTATGTGCTCACTTAAAATACACTATACGTTCATTAAAAAAATTAATTAATAAATAAATGTATATATATATATATATATATATATATATATAGTGTGTATATATATATATATATAATTGCCAAAAGTATTGGGACATCCGCCTTTACACGCACATGAAATTTAATGGCATCCCAGTCTTAGTCCGTAGGGTTCAATGTTGAGTTGGCCCACCTTTTCAGCTATGATAGCTTCAACTCTTCTGGGAAGGCTGTCCACAAGGTTTAGAAGTGTGTCTATGGGAATGTTTGACCATTCTTCCAGAAGACAGCCTGGCTCACAGTCTCCACTCTAATTCTTCCCAAAGGTGTTCTATCAGGTTGAGGTCAGGACTCTGTGCAGGCCAGTCAAGTTCCTCGACCCCAAACTTGCTCATCCATGTCTTTATGGACCTTGCTTTGTGCACTGGTGCGCAGTCATGTTGGAACAGGAAGGGGTTATCCCCAAACTGTTTCCCAAAGTTAGGAGCATGAAATTGTCCAAAATGTCTTAGTATGCTGACACCTTAAGCATTCCCTTCACTGGAACTAAGGAGCCAAGCCCAACCAATGAAAAATAACCCCACACCATAATCCCATCTCCACTAAAATTTACACTTGGCACAATGCAGTTAGGCAAATACCGTTCTCCTGGCAACTGCCAAACCCAGACACGTCCATTGGATTGCAAGACAGAGAAGTGTGATTCATCACTCCTGAGAACACATCTCCACTGCTCTAGAGTCTAGTGGTAGCATGCTTTACACCACTGCATCTGATGCTTTGCAAAGTCCTTGGTGATGTAAGGCTTGGATGCAGCTGCTCGGCCATGGAAACCCATTCCATGAAGCTCTCTACACACTGTTCTTGTGCTAATCTGAAGGCCACATGAAGTTTGGAGGTCTTTAGCTATTGACTCTGCAGACAGCTGGCGACTTCTGCGCACTGTGCGTTTCAGCATGCGCTGACCCCGCTCTGTCATTTTACGTGGCCTACCACTTCGTGGCTGAGTTGCTGTTGTTCCCAGTTGCTTTCACTTTATTATAATACCACTGGCAGTCAACCGTGGACTATTTAGTAGCAAGAAATTTCATGGATGGACTCATTGCACAGGTGGCAACCTATCATGGTACCACACTTGATATCACTGAACTCCTGAGAGTGACCCATTCTTTCACGAAGAAGCAGTCTGCATGCCTAGATGCTTGATTTTATACACCTGTGGCCATGGAGGTGACTGTAACACCTGAATCCAATGTCCCAATACTTTTGGAAATATACTGTAAATATATAAATAATCATATAAGCTTGTAAAGCAATAAATGCTACATTGCTCACAACTGTGGAGCAGGTAAACTTTGAATGGGGAAAACTTGAATTTGGTTTAGATTTCCAATAGATACACTTGTCAAAAGGGACAGAATAAATAAGGGTTTGTGTTGATCTGGCCTTCCCAGCTTCCTATCCTATTATTACATTTTCATTATCATTCTGTATCATCAGTGCAGGAAGTGGGATCAATAAGAGAAAAAAAGGAGAACTTTGCTTTTTACAGCAGGGAGGAAATTTGTAAATGAAGCTTTGTTGATCCAGAGAATACTAAATAAATGTTCCAAAAAAAAAAAGGATATCACAATCACGATGTCTAAAAATGTTGGATTTTTGTTTATTTAATTCACCAAAACAGTTGTAATCCAAAGTTGAAATTACAGTCAAATGTTTTATTAGTTTGCCAACATCTGTGAAATTGGGTTTCGATTCAATCTGGGATTTAAACTTCATATGTACTCTGCCCAGACTTATTATTTATAAGCACTCCAATTCTTGCTTTCTCCCTTCTTTTCTGTTTCTCTTTTTTTGTTCTTGTTTCCAGCATGTGGTCCCAGCTGTACGATTTTGTTCATCACGGAAATTGCAAGCTGGAAGCACAATAAGCCTATGGTAGGTAAAGAGTGACAGAAACACTTATTTTTTATTTGAACACATTCTTGTAAACAGTACAGACATTTCAAAGTATTTACTCCTTAGTTCACTGGAACTAAGGAGCCAAGCCCAACCAATGAAAAATAACCCCACACCATAATCCCATCTCCACTAAAATTTACACTTGGCACAATGCAGTTAGGCAAATACCGTTCTCCTGGCAACTGCCAAACCCAGACACGTCCATTGGATTGCAAGACAGAGAAGTGTGATTCATCACTCCTGAGAACACATCTCCACTGCTCTAGAGTCTAGTGGTAGCATGCTTTACACCACTGCATCTGATGCTTTGCAAAGTCCTTGGTGATGTAAGGCTTGGATGCAGCTGCTCGGCCATGGAAACCCATTCCATGAAGCTCTCTACACACTGTTCTTGTGCTAATCTGAAGGCCACATGAAGTTTGGAGGTCTTTAGCTATTGACTCTGCAGACAGCTGGCGACTTCTGCGCACTGTGCGTTTCAGCATGCGCTGACCCCGCTCTGTCATTTTACGTGGCCTACCACTTCGTGGCTGAGTTGCTGTTGTTCCCAGTTGCTTTCACTTTATTATAATACCACTGGCAGTCAACCGTGGACTATTTAGTAGCAAGAAATTTCATGGATGGACTCATTGCACAGGTGGCAACCTATCATGGTACCACACTTGATATCACTGAACTCCTGAGAGTGACCCATTCTTTCACGAAGAAGCAGTCTGCATGCCTAGATGCTTGATTTTATACACCTGTGGCCATGGAGGTGACTGTAACACCTGAATCCAATGTCCCAATACTTTTGGAAATATACTGTAAATATATAAATAATCATATAAGCTTGTAAAGCAATAAATGCTACATTGCTCACAACTGTGGAGCAGGTAAACTTTGAATGGGGAAAACTTGAATTTGGTTTAGATTTCCAATAGATACACTTGTCAAAAGGGACAGAATAAATAAGGGTTTGTGTTGATCTGGCCTTCCCAGCTTCCTATCCTATTATTACATTTTCATTATCATTCTGTATCATCAGTGCAGGAAGTGGGATCAATAAGAGAAAAAAAGGAGAACTTTGCTTTTTACAGCAGGGAGGAAATTTGTAAATGAAGCTTTGTTGATCCAGAGAATACTAAATAAATGTTCCAAAAAAAAAAAGGATATCACAATCACGATGTCTAAAAATGTTGGATTTTTGTTTATTTAATTCACCAAAACAGTTGTAATCCAAAGTTGAAATTACAGTCAAATGTTTTATTAGTTTGCCAACATCTGTGAAATTGGGTTTCGATTCAATCTGGGATTTAAACTTCATATGTACTCTGCCCAGACTTATTATTTATAAGCACTCCAATTCTTGCTTTCTCCCTTCTTTTCTGTTTCTCTTTTTTTGTTCTTGTTTCCAGCATGTGGTCCCAGCTGTACGATTTTGTTCATCACGGAAATTGCAAGCTGGAAGCACAATAAGCCTATGGTAGGTAAAGAGTGACAGAAACACTTATTTTTTATTTGAACACATTCTTGTAAACAGTACAGACATTTCAAAGTATTTACTCCTTAGTTCACTGGAACTAAGGAGCCAAGCCCAACCAATGAAAAATAACCCCACACCATAATCCCATCTCCACTAAAATTTACACTTGGCACAATGCAGTTAGGCAAATACCGTTCTCCTGGCAACTGCCAAACCCAGACACGTCCATTGGATTGCAAGACAGAGAAGTGTGATTCATCACTCCTGAGAACACATCTCCACTGCTCTAGAGTCTAGTGGTAGCATGCTTTACACCACTGCATCTGATGCTTTGCAAAGTCCTTGGTGATGTAAGGCTTGGATGCAGCTGCTCGGCCATGGAAACCCATTCCATGAAGCTCTCTACACACTGTTCTTGTGCTAATCTGAAGGCCACATGAAGTTTGGAGGTCTTTAGCTATTGACTCTGCAGACAGCTGGCGACTTCTGCGCACTGTGCGTTTCAGCATGCGCTGACCCCGCTCTGTCATTTTACGTGGCCTACCACTTCGTGGCTGAGTTGCTGTTGTTCCCAGTTGCTTTCACTTTATTATAATACCACTGGCAGTCAACCGTGGACTATTTAGTAGCAAGAAATTTCATGGATGGACTCATTGCACAGGTGGCAACCTATCATGGTACCACACTTGATATCACTGAACTCCTGCGAGTGACCCATTCTTTCACGAAGAAGCAGTCTGCATGCCTAGATGCTTGATTTTATACACCTGTGGCCATGGAGGTGACTGTAACACCTGAATCCAATGTCCCAATACTTTTGGAAATATACTGTAAATATATAAATAATCATATAAGCTTGTAAAGCAATAAATGCTACATTGCTCACAACTGTGGAGCAGGTAAACTTTGAATGGGGAAAACTTGAATTTGGTTTAGATTTCCAATAGATACACTTGTCAAAAGGGACAGAATAAATAAGGGTTTGTGTTGATCTGGCCTTCCCAGCTTCCTATCCTATTATTACATTTTCATTATCATTCTGTATCATCAGTGCAGGAAGTGGGATCAATAAGAGAAAAAAAGGAGAACTTTGCTTTTTACAGCAGGGAGGAAATTTGTAAATGAAGCTTTGTTGATCCAGAGAATACTAAATAAATGTTCCAAAAAAAAAAAGGATATCACAATCACGATGTCTAAAAATGTTGGATTTTTGTTTATTTAATTCACCAAAACAGTTGTAATCCAAAGTTGAAATTACAGTCAAATGTTTTATTAGTTTGCCAACATCTGTGAAATTGGGTTTCGATTCAATCTGGGATTTAAACTTCATATGTACTCTGCCCAGACTTATTATTTATAAGCACTCCAATTCTTGCTTTCTCCCTTCTTTTCTGTTTCTCTTTTTTTGTTCTTGTTTCCAGCATGTGGTCCCAGCTGTACGATTTTGTTCATCACGGAAATTGCAAGCTGGAAGCACAATAAGCCTATGGTAGGTAAAGAGTGACAGAAACACTTATTTTTTATTTGAACACATTCTTGTAAACAGTACAGACATTTCAAAGTATTTACTTTGCTTCTCAAGCTTGATGCTTAACCATCACTCGAATGCTGGCTTGAATGCTACTTTGTAACAGTGATAACAAGTATTTTATTATTTAACCCAATTTGCAAAAGGGATTAAAGGTGGCACTTTTGAAGAGGTATCAAAAAAAATAATATACATCAACTTGTTATGATACAAACTCACTGCTTTCATCGCAACAGAAAAATATGTAACAAAAATAGATGGATTCTACAAGCAATTTCTCATCTTTAATAGATCCCCATGTGTAAGTAGCCATTAGCTTGAGAAAAATGTAAGAGCTCATTTGTGACACACAGGGATATCTGTCATGTAGTGTTGTTTATATTTTAGATTTGTGCTGTGTGTGTTGTTGTTAAAGAACAATATATGTTCCTTCAGATTGCAGGTTAGACAGGTATACAAGTAATGGATGTGTAAGTGAGAGACAGAAAAGTGCATTTTTCCTTCTCAACATCTGCAAATACAGTTGTGGGGAATTTTCCAACTGTCTATGTAGTGCAGTAGTGCCTTCCCTTTTTTACTAATTTACTGAAGAGTAGAAAAAGCATAGCCAACACTACATATAAAGCTTGATTCAGAAAGATAAAACACCAACATAAGGATATGTGATAGTTGTTTTTAGTTCAATATGATTTAATATTTACAGTGCCATGGCTGAAAATAAAGATCCTTAACTTTCTCTAAAGCTACAGGGATTGGACGACATTGGAAACACCAGGTAAAAGAACAAAATTGTTGCCTAATATGGTGTTAGATGGCCTTTAGCATCCAAGATGGCCTGAATTTTCCTGGGAATTGACAAATATATGTCACAAATGGTGGATAATGGAATAAGATACTACTCTTTGTGCAAAACTCATTCCAATCCTTGCTGAGATGCCGGAGGCAGAAATCTAGCCTGAACCTTGTTCTCCAAAATTGACCACAGTGACTTTATATTATTGAGGTCTGGAGATTGTGGTGCCCAGGGAAGGTGCAAGACTTCATCTGCATGCTCATCAAACCAGGATTTGACAACACCAACTGTGTGAATCAATATAGTCTTGTTAAATCATGTAGTATTTTCATATTTTTGTCCATCCCCTGTATTTTGAGTTGATAGTCAATGTAACACTGTCATAAAAATCCATAACTAATCAGAATTAATATTCATTTGAATTAATTACAGTAAACTAAAAACTTTGTTGCTATCTTTCAGATGTTGCAGTCATACCAATCTGTGTAATCTACATTTCTAAAATAGTAAAGCTAGGCCTAGATATAGGGAATAGATTTTTCAAATCAAAATCCTTTACTTTGATACAGTAAAAAACTAGATAGCATGATATGCAGCTGATACCATTAAATTTCCTTTTGAACCCTGTCTTTAATGGATGGATTAAGAACCCACACTCACCCAGAGAGTAGATGGGCGATTGCTCACATTATATTTGGAATAATGTATTGCTAAGGGGTTCTGGAAGGGTAAGGCATCCCTTTTACTAAGTGTAAAGCAGTCCAAAGGCGATAAAGGTGAGGTAGGGTGAATTTCAGCACTCCAGAAAAAAGTAGGTTAAAGTGTTTCTAAAGGAAGGATTTTGTTTTTAAAATAACAAACATGTTATATTTATCTGTTCTGTGCAGGGGCGGACTGTCAACTCATGGGCCCCCGGGCAATAGGGGATCATGGGGCCCCTGTGTCCTTGCCCAAACTCAAAAAAGCCAATGAAAAAGGTACCTGGGGCATCTCATGGGGCATTTGTGAAAAGAAATTCACAGAGAAAGCGGCTACATTATGAACAGAACGTGACACTCAGAAAAAATTTCCAAAAATTATGCTTTATTACACATATATAAATATGACATATGGGCGTTCGCCCTGGTTTACCATCACCTCAGTATGAGACAATACACACAGACCTAAAACCATATAAAATGACATCAAGACCGGTCTAAATGCATGTGCAACAGAAAAAATGACTGCAAGAGTCTAATGTCCCTGTAGCACAAACACATAGGTAAACACTTCCCAAAAGAGGTGTATCCAAAAATTATACCATAGGCATACCATAATGTTAATTATTATATGTAGAACAATACCATTATGGTGAATCCCAATCAGGGAATCCAAAAATTGTACTATGGAAAAATATCACATATATACAATGCAGCAAGCACAATAGGCGTCAAGAAGAGAACAACAAGCCTCAGGCCTGTATGGAGGGAGACATAAATGTCAAATATATGATGCAATTCATTCCTGTGCCGGCACAAGTGGTTGGGGCCCATTCATCTGTAATATAAACAGCTGTATCCTAGAGCTCTTGAATGAAATAATACCCCATTTATTCCCAGGGTGGAAGAAAAGATGCAAAAAGCAGCACTCTGCTAGAAATGGTATCTTCACCACTATATGTGGACTACATACCACCTTTCGTAGGGAAAACAGGACATATCCCAAAAGATCTTCTGCCCGTTGAGATATATATGGTATATCCTGTATCCTATACAAAGCACCATGATGTCCCCATCCTGTAGTGAGATAAATGATATGTGGGAAGTCACTGACAGAGTATACACTCAATAAGATATATAGGTCATATAGATCACAGAGGACCATATATCTAATGTCCTGTAACAGTCCACTCACCACCTGTGCTGTGGGTATTCAGGAATGAAAAAGATGTCCTTCATAGGTACTGCCATACACGGCCACAGAGGCCTAGGAACCACCGCTGACATCCGCCGATATACCGCGGGTTCCAGCCCCTTCTTGGCGCTTGTGCTGCTCACACTTGCCTCATGGCATATGAAGATGGCTTCCTCCTTATGGGTCAGCGTGCGTTCCACCTAATGCGCATGACCGGAAGTGACGTATCTGACGTATGACGTCAACGCGTTTCGCCGATGGGCGTATCTCACTCAGCTTCGTCAGGACCAATGAAACAACTGCATTTCAATTTCCTATTTATAGTGGGTAAAGACCCACCCATTTATGCAAAAAAGCTAACCTGCAATTGTTCCATATGGAAGAAAAGAAGGGGGCTAAATACTTAGCATAACTGCTGGTCTTTGTTGAATATAATTAAAAAGACAAACGGCTGGAGACAACAGAGAGGAGAGAGGCTTAGCAATTTTACCAATGCATATATTGATCAAAAGATCATGAATTAAATATACCAGTCAATTAACGCTTTTATCACATTTTAACCAGTAGATGGCGATATAAATCAGAGAATCACCAATTCTATTCATTGAGACAGGTTTTTTAGGAGACAATGTAAATTACCAAAGGACACCACAAGATGGCAATATAACCTGGGAGTTTTCATAGGGTCATTACAGCAAAAATACCCCAATTCCCAGGCAACCATCCTATGGTGTGGTTATTATTCAAAAAGAGGAGGTACTAAGGGACAATTAACCAGACAATCAATCCTTTTACATTTTTTAGAGCTATATTGAAGCTCATACCATAAGATCATCCATACTTTTATTAATATTCCCACTATATATAGGTTTATTTTGGGGTTATTTAATCTGAAGTCCAACCCTTTATAAAGACAAAAAAATGCCGTAAATTGCCCACCGCATGGCAGTAAACATGTACATAGTCCTATAAACCTATTTTTCCAAAAACACTTGGAGGTCACATTCCACATTTAACCCCTTAGGGTACAGTGTATTAAGTTTATATATCCAATGTTTCTCCTTTTTAAGCAGTTCTCTATCAAAATCACCTCTTCTTTGTGGGAAGTGCAGTGCATAGAAACCTTTTACTTTTGTACCGTCCAGTTTACCTCCATGATATTTAGCGTAATGTTGGGCAAGATTACTGCCAGGGTCATTTGACCTAATGTCTCTAAGATGTTCACCTATTCGTACTTTAAGTTGTCTTTTAGTCTTACCAACATACATCTTTTTACAGGGACAGGTTAGGATATATAATACTCTCACTGTGGAGCAGTTTATGAGACTCTGAATTCTATAATGAGTATTATTTCCTGAGTCATAAAAGGAATCCGTACGATCCACATATTTGCAGATTTGACATTTTCCACATTTAAACATCCCCTTGGTACGTGATTTTAACCATGTTGTTTGTTTTAATGGTTGATAGTCTGAATGAATAAGGAGGTCACCAAGATTTGGTGCTCTTCTTGCTACCATCTGGGGGCGCTCACCTACAATCTTACTCAGCCTAGGGCATTGGGTTAGAATCTTCCAGTGTTTTTCTAATATCAATTTTACATCTTGCCATTGGGCTCCAAATTGGGTTATCATTCTAACAGGTTGATCACTCGGTTTAGCCTTTCCATCCTTTTTAGGAGATAATAAGTCCTCGCGGTCAGTCTGATATGCCCGTCTTCGAGCATTTCTAATTTGGGAGTGGGAGTATCCCCTCTCTCTAAATCTTCTATAGAGGTCCTGAGCCTCCATTCTAAAATCATTGATGTTTGAGCAATTTCTCCGACATCTCAAAAACTGTCCCACTGGAATCCCCGAAATCAGTGAACGTGGATGATAGCTTCTTGCCTCTAGTAGGGTGTTGGCAGCAGTAGGTTTTCTATATGTCTTTGTAAGGAGTCTTCCATTCTCAAGTCTAATCTCCAGATCCAGAAAAGAAATACATCTTTCATCAAATATATACGTGAGTCCAATGTTGAAGGAGTTCTGATTTAACTCTCCCAAAAATAATTTTAATTCCTCAGATGTTCCTCGCCATACAAGGAACACATCATCTATATATCTTAACCAGATCTGGACATTAGCTAGAAATCTTGATGATCTGAAGACAACCTGCTCCTCCCAAAACCCCAAATGGAGACATGCGTAGGCTGGAGCCCACGGTGCTCCCATACTGGTACCTCTAGTTTGTTGATAAAAGGTATTGTTAAATTGAAAAAAATTATGTTTTAATGCAAACTCCAATAACTCACTAATAAATTCGTTCTGTCCTCCCAAAGTAGGATATGTTTTATCAAGAAAATAGGAAACTGATCTTACACCACATTCATGTGGGATAGAGGTGTAAAGTGATTCCACATCTATTCCCACTAGAATGGAGTTATCATTGATAATCATGTTTTCAATCTTAGCCAACACATCTTTAGTGTCCCTTACATAGGAGGGGAGATTAGGGACCATATCTTTAAGGAACAAATCTATATATTTCCCTGTTTTATCTAGGGGACCATTAATGGCTGAAACAATAGGTCTACCTGGAGGGTTTTCTTGATTTTTATGTATTTTAGGGATAATGTAAAAAGTAGGGTGATTAAATTCATCAGTTCTCAGATAGTCATATTCTTTTTTAGTTAACAAACCCACTTCTTTTCCTAGTATTAAGATGGAATTTAGTTTTTTTACCACCATATGGAAAGGATTCGCAGTCACTTTCCTATATGTGGATGAATCACTCAATAAGCGCTTCACCTCCCTGACATAGTTTTGTTCATTCAAAATCACTACATTACCCCCTTTATCACTTCTCTTAATAACAATATCTTTGGTCTCTTTTAGTTCTTTAAGAGCTTTTCTTTCTTTTTTGGTAAGATTATCACCAATTGGCATTTTCCACTCAAGATTTTTAAGATCATCAGCAACAAAATCTAGGAATGTCGAGATCCTCATATTGGAGCGAATTTTCGGCATTTTTGTCGATCTAATATTTAGATCAACCTTCCTAATTATGTTATTGGAATTGTCCAGGTCTATTGCACTCTCATCACCATCCTCATTTTCCTCTATGAGAGATATCAACATATCTAGCATCTTGCGGTCCTCAATGGACGAGTCAGAGGCCATATCCTCCAAAATAGTGGGATTACCATGTATCATTCTCAAGAAAACTTTTCTTAGAAATAAGTTAACATCTTTAAATACCTCGAACTCGTCCATGGGGGTCACTGGTGAAAAGGACATACCTTTGTTCAATAAAGAAATATGTTCCCTTCTGAGTGGAAAATTAGCCAAATTAATTACCTTATTGTCATGGATATTCTCTTCTACTACCTCCTTTGACTTCTTGTTCTGCCCTTGTCCTCCTGATGTTTGTTTTTTAAGGATTCCTCTACTTTCTTTTTGGATCCTCTTCCCATCTGTGATTGATGGATATGAGGAGGTTCTCCATTTTGTTGGTCTAAAAAAGAGACAGATTTTCCAAGATTTTCAGAATCACTTTCACTAGACATGGTTTCTCCCATTGATCTAGAATGTGAACGAAATACTCTTCGTTTAGATCGACTTCTACTTCTTTTTGTAGTGAGATCAAATATCTCACCTGTTTCCCAGTCTTTTAGATCACGTCTAAATTTAGTTTGTTTAGTAGTTCTAAGATTTTTTTGTACTTTCTCAACTTCCTTTTTCAGTTGTTCATTATATTTTTCAAAGTTCTCCTGATTTTTGAAGGGATCTAAATCTAATGCACTTTTACTAATAGCCTCGTCCAATTCTTCAAGTTGTAATTTTTCCTCCTCAACAATGAGTTTCATACCATTAATCCCATGTTCTATACACAGCACTTTCCATTTCTCCAAAAACCTTTCATTATGTAAATGTTCAGCTGGAACTACCTTACTTCTCAAACCACGTGGGATAATACTTTGTCTAATATAAGCTTCCAAGAAGCATACATCCCATTTCCGATTAAGACGTTTAATAACAAGCTTTTTATGTTCCCTGAACTTAATCTTAATATCCTCATCTTCAGTGGATAGATTTGGGCCTTCTGCTACAAAGGCTCGATACATTTCCAACTCTACCTCCTCTCCCGGTATAAATGCCATGAATATAAGCCTCTCAACTCAATGTGCTCCAACCGTCTAATAAAATAAAACACTCATAAACTGGGGTGATGGCAACCCAAATTACCAAAGTCAAATAACCTCTATAGGAACAGGTCCATAAGAACCCAAAAGACGCATGTATAAAAGATAGTTATTAAGAGGTTGCAAAATGATTTATCATGTCACCCAATATTTGGTCTCCATTCAGTAGCCAAAAGAGGCATTCAAAAAAAGAGGGATTTGTGAAAAGAAATTCACAGAGAAAGCGGCTACATTATGAACAGAACGTGACACTCAGAAAAAATTTCCAAAAATTATGCTTTATTACACATATATAAATATGACATATGGGCGTTCGCCCTGGTTTACCATCACCTCAGTATGAGACAATACACACAGACCTAAAACCATATAAAATGACATCAAGACCGGTCTAAATGCATGTGCAACAGAAAAAATGACTGCAAGAGTCTAATGTCCCTGTAGCACAAACACATAGGTAAACACTTCCCAAAAGAGGTGTATCCAAAAATTATACCATAGGCATACCATAATGTTAATTATTATATGTAGAACAATACCATTATGGTGAATCCCAATCAGGGAATCCAAAAATTGTACTATGGAAAAATATCACATATATACAATGCAGCAAGCACAATAGGCGTCAAGAAGAGAACAACAAGCCTCAGGCCTGTATGGAGGGAGACATAAATGTCAAATATATGATGCAATTCATTCCTGTGCCGGCACAAGTGGTTGGGGCCCATTCATCTGTAATATAAACAGCTGTATCCTAGAGCTCTTGAATGAAATAATACCCCATTTATTCCCAGGGTGGAAGAAAAGATGCAAAAAGCAGCACTCTGCTAGAAATGGTATCTTCACCACTATATGTGGACTACATACCACCTTTCGTAGGGAAAACAGGACATATCCCAAAAGATCTTCTGCCCGTTGAGATATATATGGTATATCCTGTATCCTATACAAAGCACCATGATGTCCCCATCCTGTAGTGAGATAAATGATATGTGGGAAGTCACTGACAGAGTATACACTCAATAAGATATATAGGTCATATAGATCACAGAGGACCATATATCTAATGTCCTGTAACAGTCCACTCACCACCTGTGCTGTGGGTATTCAGGAATGAAAAAGATGTCCTTCATAGGTACTGCCATACACGGCCACAGAGGCCTAGGAACCACCGCTGACATCCGCCGATATACCGCGGGTTCCAGCCCCTTCTTGGCGCTTGTGCTGCTCACACTTGCCTCATGGCATATGAAGATGGCTTCCTCCTTATGGGTCAGCGTGCGTTCCACCTAATGCGCATGACCGGAAGTGACGTATCTGACGTATGACGTCAACGCGTTTCGCCGATGGGCGTATCTCACTCAGCTTCGTCAGGACCAATGAAACAACTGCATTTCAATTTCCTATTTATAGTGGGTAAAGACCCACCCATTTATGCAAAAAAGCTAACCTGCAATTGTTCCATATGGAAGAAAAGAAGGGGGCTAAATACTTAGCATAACTGCTGGTCTTTGTTGAATATAATTAAAAAGACAAACGGCTGGAGACAACAGAGAGGAGAGAGGCTTAGCAATTTTACCAATGCATATATTGATCAAAAGATCATGAATATATCGGCGGATGTCAGCGGTGGTTCCTAGGCCTCTGTGGCCGTGTATGGCAGTACCTATGAAGGACATCTTTTTCATTCCTGAATACCCACAGCACAGGTGGTGAGTGGACTGTTACAGGACATTAGATATATGGTCCTCTGTGATCTATATGACCTATATATCTTATTGAGTGTATACTCTGTCAGTGACTTCCCACATATCATTTATCTCACTACAGGATGGGGACATCATGGTGCTTTGTATAGGATACAGGATATACCATATATATCTCAACGGGCAGAAGATCTTTTGGGATATGTCCTGTTTTCCCTACGAAAGGTGGTATGTAGTCCACATATAGTGGTGAAGATACCATTTCTAGCAGAGTGCTGCTTTTTGCATCTTTTCTTCCACCCTGGGAATAAATGGGGTATTATTTCATTCAAGAGCTCTAGGATACAGCTGTTTATATTACAGATGAATGGGCCCCAACCACTTGTGCCGGCACAGGAATGAATTGCATCATATATTTGACATTTATGTCTCCCTCCATACAGGCCTGAGGCTTGTTGTTCTCTTCTTGACGCCTATTGTGCTTGCTGCATTGTATATATGTGATATTTTTCCATAGTACAATTTTTGGATTCCCTGATTGGGATTCACCATAATGGTATTGTTCTACATATAATAATTAACATTATGGTATGCCTATGGTATAATTTTTGGATACACCTCTTTTGGGAAGTGTTTACCTATGTGTTTGTGCTACAGGGACATTAGACTCTTGCAGTCATTTTTTCTGTTGCACATGCATTTAGACCGGTCTTGATGTCATTTTATATGGTTTTAGGTCTGTGTGTATTGTCTCATACTGAGGTGATGGTAAACCAGGGCGAACGCCCATATGTCATATTTATATATGTGTAATAAAGCATAATTTTTGGAAATTTTTTCTGAGTGTCACGTTCTGTTCATAATGTAGCCGCTTTCTCTGTGAATTTCTTTTCACAAATCCCTCTTTTTTTGAATGCCTCTTTTGGCTACTGAATGGAGACCAAATATTGGGTGACATGATAAATCATTTTGCAACCTCTTAATAACTATCTTTTATACATCTCATGGGGCAACCTACTGACCTCGGGCCCTCGGGCAGTGCCCGAGTTTCCAAAAGGTCAGTCTGCCCCTGGTTCTGTGTAATAGTTTCTCACAGAGCAACCCTGATCCTCTTCTTTTTGAGTCCTCACCAATGCTCCTGGCTCCTCCCCCACCCTGCCAAGTGCCCCAATAGCAAGCTTACTGTGCAATTACACACAGAATGCTGCTCGACCCCAACCCCTGCTCTCCCTTCATTGGCTCACTGGCTGGAATCGACAGCAGCAGGATCCAATGCTGCTGTTTGAGCAAATGCTTTAACACTGTCCACTTTTATTTCCTCTCAGCAGCCTTTGGACCACATTTCTCCTTGCTCTGCAGTGTGCTTACAGTGAAGGGCAAACACAGAACATCATGTAAAACGGCACAAGGCACACAGTTAACCCTTTGATCGCCTCACATGTTAACCTCTTCATGCCCAGTGCCATTAGTACAGTGATACAGCGATAGCGCTTTTTATTAGCACTGATCACTGTATTGGTGTCACTGGGGATGTCAGTGACACCAAGTCAGTTCCTCCCAGTGTCAGAATGCCCGCCGCAGTCCCACTATATGTTGCTTATCGCCGCCATTATTAGGAAAAAAAAAACAGTATATATACCGCCATTTGTAAATGCTATAGCTTTCACACAAACCAATTTATTCACATGTATTGGGATTTTTTAAGACATGTAGCAGAATACATTTTGGCCTAAATTTATGATGAAATTAGATTTTTAAATATTTTTTTTACTGGAAATGTTTAATAGCAAAAAGTCAAAAATATTGTTTTTTTTTCTCAAAATTGTCTGTCTTTTTTTTAATAGCGCAAAAAATTAAAAATGCACAGGTGATCAAATACCACCAAAAGAAAGCTCTGTTTGTGAGAGAAAAAGGACGTACATTCAATTTGGGTGCAGCGTTGCCTGACCGCGCAATTGTCAGTTAAAGTAACACAGCGCCGCAACACAAAAATTGGCCTGATCAGGAAGGGGGTTAAATCCTCAGGAGGGCAAGTGGTTAATGAATATTCAGTTTAACCCTGTCCACACTGCAGAAAAAAATATAGTAATGCAGCAGCAACAAAGTAGGAAGATCCATAGCAGTTGTCAGCTACAGTCCAGGTTGCATACCATATAATTTTAAATCAGTAGTATTTCTAATAATTTTTTAATGGAAATAACTCAAAATACATGTTACAGTTTTGGAAAGTAACAAGACAATAACTAGTTATTGAGAGTGATAGCTAGGCTGCACCTCTTTGTGTTGTGGGCTGGTATGTCTATAAATTTTAATAAACAGGTGTTCTGTTCACATATTCAAGCAGACTTCTAGCTAATACAAAGAAAAGTCTCCTTGACGCTGGATGATAATTCCCATTGGGAAATCTTAAAACAAATAAGGCAAACAAAAATTCCCGCTGTTCAGGAGAATAGCTTGTGCTGTTGCATGATTTCAGCTCTTGTCAGTGCAATAATCCCTAAAGGCACAAGCTCTCTCCTTCATTTCCCACAAAAGGCTTCCCTACTAGCAAACAATATACTTATGCAGCGCTGTGTATATATTGGTGCTTTATAAAAGACAATAATAATAATAGTAATTAAAAAACAGTTTTTCATTTATAAAAAAAGCACATGAATACAAAGGAGTTCTTAACATACCTCACTTTCTAATCATTCCGGAATCTCTGGTCATGCACAGTTTATAATCTTTCACCGAATTGTGTTTATTGAGTGAAAAGAATATGTTCACATGACATTATTTTTTATTGCAAATGTACTATGGTCACTTATGAGTTTGAACAAGAAGACATGTTGTAGTTGGTATGCTATTTTAAATTAATTACTTTTTTTTAGAGTGGCTACAGAATTTACACGGCTGTCTCTGTACTTACATTGGGCAGGTTTCTTCCAAATTAATTTTATCCATCCTTACAGTCCAATCAGAGTCAGTGATAAAATATTCATGACAATGACCTGGTTACTTTCAGTGCTGAGTAATTGCATTTATACTAGCCCTGAGACTGTTATCATAAAATCCCACTGGACGCTACTAAAATAACTGTCACTTTTTTGAATATAGGGCCTTTAATATAGTATGGTAATTTTGCACATGGAGTGTGGTTGTGGAGTCCAATAGTATTGGTAAGTTCTTCTGAGGCCCTTAAAGGCTCATTTACACTATGGTACTGAAACGTCAGTTTTTCCACACGCGTTCTGTAAGGCCACAAACACATAAATTGTTCTCTATGTGCCCTGTTCACACCACAACACTAGTATCATGTGCAGATTTTCTGTGCAGGAATCTGCAATGTGTATGAAACTTATTGAAGAGCGCCTGAAAACTGATGTAAAATTATGTCTCTGCAAGTGAAATTTGATCGTCAGTTTCCATCAGTTTTTCTGCATGCATGGTGTGAATGAGGCCTAAATGTAACTTCAGCCTACATTTTTACTAGTTTTTTTGTTTGTTTTCGTTTCCCATGAGTTTTAACCCTGGATGACACCTGTGTGACTTGTCGTCTGATTTGACAGTTTCAATTTCCCAAATGGAACTGTTCAAATCAATGCAACACCATTTCGAAAAAAAGGTCCCTGCACTATTCTTTACAATTTCAGGCGTGACTTGCATAGACATATATGAAGTCGCACAGATGTCAGCAAGTTGTACCTGAAGTCACACTGACTTGTGGCTTTGAAATCGTACAACTTAAAATGAAGTTTCACGATTTAAAAGTCGGATTCAGTGTGAACCAACAGTTAAATGAAATTGTATTCATCACTTTATTCAAGGTACAATGCTTTTCACAATATTTATACCAGGTCTACTCTTGTTTGGCAATATTAATATTCTGAGATAAAATGTGTGGCGGTTACCTTTATATTGCTTAAAAAGTTTTTAATTTATGGTTAAAATATTTAGTTAAAAGCTTTTGTATTTTGGGTAACCTTTTTTAACTGTTTAGATATTCTCATAGTTTAGGGAATTTACTGTATATATTTTGGAATAACAATAATGTTTTGTACTTTATTAAATGTTGGTTGATGCAGTAATTTTGTTATGTTATTTGAATGGACAAATGCCAGCACTTCTTCAGTAGAGCAGTACCTGTTGTGCAGTTAGGTTTGTATTGCTGTCCATATTGGTGAGAATTCCATGCACTTATTGACCTTAGAGACACAACCTTAGAGACACTTTGAGACATGACCTTAGAGACAAAATTAGGGAAAAGATATTCCCTCTATTCCTATTCTGGAGACAACCATAACATTTTGAAATTACCCTGACTTTCTCTTTTGTTCTCCAGGAAATTAGTAAAGTTAGATCTCTCAAACAGGCACTGGCGGCATAAAGAAATCAAACAAGGGTTATAACCCTACCCATTTTATCCAAAACATTGAGTTATTCATTAAAGACTTTTTTAAAAGGACTATTCAGACAAGAAGCCCCAGTAGATTTAAAACAAAAAAATAAGTAGCTTTGAAAAGTATTGATTAATGTAAGTGCCTTGCTTGTAGGCAATTTGATACACCCCTGAAGCTTGGCTAAAAATTATTGAATGCTTGCTCCCAGCATCACAGGAGTGAGTGCTCCCTAGTCCAAAATCTGCCCACAGGGGGAGATGACATTGTGTCCAGTAAATATTTACCAAATATGTCAGGCCTCAAAGCTGTGTACATCTGCTGAATGGCAAAAAATCATGCTACTTAAAATTTTCAATAGGTGACACTTTAAATGCCTTTATACCCCATCAGTTTAGAGTTACATAAATAATTGCATCAATGTCAGGATCCATGCATAGGCCGATCGCAAGATGGAAGGGCTCATTTACTGGACCATGCATAGCTGCCATACCTTATAAAATTTCTGCGGAAATTTCATATTGATGTAAGTCAATTTGTACATAGGAACTACATTGTTAATAGCTTTCTCCCAGGAGTCTATGGACAGGGGGGAGGATGCATTCCATTTGAGTGTAATTTCTTTCTTGGCATAGTATGATAAGTAAGAAACTAGCAATTTGGTGTACCGAGGCCTCTGCTTGTCATTCTTAATGCTAAGCAATGCCCCAGTTCAGGGGAGACTGGAAGGGCCAGCTGCAGACGAAGATTGATAAGCTCAAACACCACCACCCAGAGCCTGGATACTTCTGGGCAATCCCAAAACATATGGTAATAGGTGCCAACAGCCATTTGGCAACAGGGACAGTCTGACAACCATTAAGGATATATCCTGTGCAATCTCTGTGGAGTGTAGTATACCCTATGCAGGAATTTCATCTGAATTACTTTATTCCTGAAGGAGATCACCAGCCTTGAGCTGTCTATGAAACAGTCCAGGCCTCCCAGAGGGCCTCCATTTTGGGGGACTCCATGCAGAGTAGCATTGAATAGCAGGAGAAAGGAGGTTTGGATAGGGATTCTTGAGCTAGGAGATCCTCAGTAGGGGTCAGTGGTCAGCTGGGAAGGTGCAGGAAACTGGGCCCTAGTTTCATGCCGCAATTGGAAGTATTGAAAATACATCCACCTAAGGAGCCTGAATTTGCTCATTCACTAATTTGCTTTAACATGTGTGTCTGCATAGGACAACAGGAAACAAATGTTCCTCAATGTCCTATGCTAGCCATCCTGACATAATTTGTTTTACATAAAAGCCGGGAACATGCCACACAAAATAGAAACCCCTTCAAGTCCAGTAGTCAAGTAGTTAAGTTTTAGGCATTCAAGTCAAAAATTAGGATGGCAGTAAGGATTGGAGGTTAAGGCTGGGGATTAGGGTTTAGAGGGTATTCTAACTGATATGTTTATTGCTAGGACTTAGGTTAATTTTAAGTAGTTAAAACAGCACCTCAGTCACAAATAATGCTACAAAATCAAAAGTCCATTAAAAGAAAAATAAATAAACAACTTTTGCTGCAATATTCAGATTTAATTCAGGGATTACCCCGTGGTATTTTGTTCTGCCGTCATATGTTCTCAGACTGCATCACTCCCCATTTCCTCTGAGTCCAGGTTATCCTGGACCTGCCCAAGTCTGTGAAATGTCAGTAAAAGTGAAACAGCAGATTGATGAGCCTATCAGAATGTTTCTTTACGCACACAAACTGATTGGTATCTTATGGTGCTTTTTCCTCTTACATTCCAGCTCAGCTAGACAGGAACTGCGAGAGGCTGAGACCAGGTTAATTCATGTACTTATTCTACATCTGCTATATGTAATGATTTATTCATAATTCAGAGCTGTATTTATATCACTACCTTTCACACCAGAATGCAATGGAAAAATGCACATATAATGCCTGTGTGTCTACCCACGTGTGTTTTGCAATGCATTACAATTTTATATGCATTGTATTCAGTTTTTGTTACTTGGGTTCATTTTATTTAGTATATACCCTTCATATAAAAGACACGAGCAGTGAAAACCATTTCCTATGAGGTCACTTATTTCTTCTTTGGGCTTCTTATTGTGTGCTGTGTGGAATCTGTGTAGAGAATGTTCTGTGATCGGTAATGATGTCTGCACTAGCATGCATAATCATCATACTTGCAATCGCAATTCTAAGATAACGTGTGTGTAGTTTCTTAAAACATAACATTTTGGACCCCAAAAAATTCTATAACTACATATGGTTTTCTATTAAAATTAGTCATTCATGATGAATTGCTGTGTTTTTTCTTTCTTACAAAGTACATAAATTCCCAAATGCTCATGATATTCCTTGCGGAAGCAGAGTACCTTACAATGTTAGCTATGAGACAGCAAGAATACGTATTATCATTATTCTTACATCAATTTTTCCTTTGGGATAAGTTAATATGTAGCATGAGGAGCTAGTTAAAACAGACAATCTACTGCTACTGAATCACGCAGTTCCTTGCAGTATATAGTTTTTGTTAGGCTTACTAGTGGTATGTTATTTTGTGAATGCAGATCTTAGAGCTGCTCATCGGCAATATATTACATTTTTCATGTATATGTTTGGATATAAGTCCCAAAGGAGTAGTTTAGTATATCTAAGGTTGATTGTGCAGTGAATGCATGGACAGATTGTTTTCTTCATTGTGCAGAATGTTGTGGCTGTGTCCGTTAGCTTTAGTTTGGCAAAGAATTCTTGCAAGCACAGAAAAATACCTGTAGATCCTGACAGAAATACAATATCCCATTAACATACTGGGAGCTGATTTGATTACATGCAGTGTTAGTAGCAATGTCAGTTAGTAAAGGAGATGAAGCAAATAGAAGGTGTTCTGTAGTAATATGTCACAAAACTATAGTAACTATGCTACTCATACAGAGATATAAAACAGGAGTTCACAAAAATGTCATTCTTTTACAGCAATTGAATGCCCCTTTTTACTTAACTTATGCCGTTCCAATTTTCTTATTATTATAACTGTGATGTTAATACCCTGAGATTTACTTTAGCTTAACAAGCAATATGTCTTCACCAAAGAAGAAGAAAGAAGCAGAAGAAAACTGCATGATATTAACATCAGTTGTTGTAATACTATAATTGGAACTCCATAGGTTACTGTATATGACAAGTGGCATTTATTAGCCCTACATGTGTAACATTTTTGTGAGTATATTGTGACCTGTATATCATTTATTATATGTTGGCTGCTATTTCTATGTACAAAATCTAGTGCTGGCTTTTTTCTACTTATGTTCTTTTACAGAACAGGAAGAACATTGGAGGAGATGCAACTGGAAACTAGAGAACTGTTAACACCAAGGAGAATGCACATATGTGTCAGCACATGGTTGGGCTATTTGATGGCACAGAATAATCTACCCCTTCCTGCTGACATGTGAATAGCAAGCGGCAAAGGGTGATAATGGTGTGCTGTATGTTTCTCATACATGCATTCCTTTTGTTTTGGGTAATAGCTGTGACATCTTTTAAAACTGTTGAAGCCTGACCTGCAAATTCAGAATACACATTTCAGGGATGCAGTGTTACCCACCAAACCATTCATCATTACACTATAGTGAGTAGAGATGAGCGAATCGAACTTGGCGAAGTGGAATTCGTTTCGAATATTAGGAAAAATCCGAAAATTAGCAAACTTCGGATGCACGAATCGAATTTTTCCCGATCGGCCGATTTTCATCCCTTCTACAGCCGGCAAAAAGTGTCCCTGCAGAGAGCTCCGCTATTTCTGACAGTTCTCTGACAGTTCCTTCACATTTACAGCGGTTGAAACATTGTATCTATTTGTTTCCATTTAGGATACAGATGTTTTTATTCGGAAACAAATAGATACAATGTTTCAACCGCTGTAAATGTGAAGGAACTGTCAGAGAACTGTCAGAAATAGCGGAGCTCTCTGCAGATACACTTTTTGCTGTACTGGAATTCTTCTTATTTTCATCCTACTTCTTCTTCTTCTTCTTCCTCATCCTCATCCTCTTCTTCTTCTTCATCCTCATCCTCTTCCTCTTCTTCTTCTTCTTCTTCATCCTCATCCTCTTCTTCATCCTCATTCTCTTCTTCTTCTTCTTCACCCTCTTCTTCTTCATCCTCTTCTTCTTCTTCATCCTCATCCTCTTCTTCTTCTTCTTCTTCATCCTCATCCTCCTCCTCTTCTTCTTCTTCTTCTTCTTCTTCTTTTTCATCATCCTCATCCTCTTCTTCTTCTTCTTCTTCCTCACCATCATCATCTTCTTCTTCTTCTTCTTCATCCTCATCCTCTTCTTCATCCTCATCCTCTTCTTCTTCTTCTTCTTCTTCTTCATCCTCATCTTCTTCTTCTTCATCCTCATCCTCTTCTTCTTCTTCTTCATCCTCATCTTCTTCTTCTTCTTCATCCTCATCCTCTTCTTCTTCTTCATCCTCATCTTCTTCTTCTTCTTCTTCTTCTTCATCCTCATCTTCTTCTTCTTCTTCTTCTTCATCCTCATCTTCTTCTTCTTCTTCTTCATCCTCATCTTCTTCTTCTTCTTCATCCTCATCTTCTTCTTCTTCTTCCTCATCTTCTTCTTCTTCATCCTCATCTTCTTCTTCTTCTTCATCCTCATCTTCTTCTTCTTCTTCTTCCTCATCCTCTTCTTCCTCATCCTCATCTTCTTCTTCTTCTTCCTCATCTTCTTCTTCTTCTTCTTATTCATCCTCATCCTCTTCTTCTTCTTCCTCATCCTCTTCTTCTTCTTCTTCTTCTTCATCTTCTTCATCTTCTTCTTCTTCATCTTCTTCATCTTCATCTTCTTCTTCATCTTCTTCTTCTTCTTCTTCATCTTCTTCTTCTTCTTCATCTTCTTCCTCTTCTTCATCTTCTTCTTCTTCTTCATCTTCTTCTTCTTCATCTTCTTCTTCTTCATCTTCTTCTTCATCTTCTTCTTCATCTTCTTCTTCTTCTTCTTCTTCATCTTCTTCATCTTCTTCATCTTCTTCATCTTCTTCTTCTTCTTCATCTTCTTCTTCTTCTTCTTCATCTTCTTCTTCTTCTTCTTCATCATCATCTTCTTCATCTTCTTCTTCTTCTTCATCTTCTTCTTCTTCATCTTCTTCTTCTTCTTCACCTTCTTCTTCTTCATCTTCTTCATCTTCTTCTTCATCATCTTCTTCTTCATCTTCTTCATCATCTTCTTCTTCTTCATCTTCTTCTTCATCTTCTTCATCTTCTTCTTCTTCTTCATCTTCTTCTTCATCTTCTTCTTCTTCTTCATCTTCTTCTTCTTCTTCATCTTCTTCTTCATCTTCTTCATCTTCTTCTTCATCTTCTTCGTCGTGCCCCGTGACTGCCCAAATGAGTGAAGTGTGCAGTGATTCTAAGATCGACGGCACTCATCTGCATGTCATACTGACTGACAGTATTATTTCTCTTCCCCAGCAGACTCCAAGGGCATTTAAATTAAAGGTACAGTGTTCTGCACTAATATAAAGGCTCTCTGAAGCCTAGAAACCCTTTTAATAAGTTAAATTCGCAGCGAATAAATTCGCATCGAATCGAATTTATTCCGCAAATTCAGCGAATCAGCCGAATCGAATTTTTGAATAATTCGCTCATCTCTAATAGTGAGTTAAAGTGGTTGTAAAGGCTCAAGGTTTTTTTCTTTCATGCATTCTATGCATGAAGGAAAAAAACCTTCTCTGTGCAGCAGCCCCCCAACCCTCCCCAAAAAAAACTTATCTGAGCCCGATCCAGCAATGTGCATGAAAGACTTGACTCCCCTGAGTCTCACTCTCCTCATTGGCTGTTACAGCAGTAGTAGCCATTGGCTCCGCTACAGTCAATCACAGTCTGTGAGCCAATAAGGAGAGAGCAGGGGTGGGGCCAAGATGAGCTCTGTGTGTGAACGGACATAGAGCAGTGGCTTTGGAGTGAGCCTGCTCCGATGTCCCCATTGCAAGCTGCTTGCTATGGAGGCACTAGGTAGCAGGAAGGGGCCAAAAGCACCAGGAGGGGACTGGAGAAGAGGAGAATCAGGGCATCTCTGGAAAAAACCACTGCATAGAGCAGGTAAGTATGATATGTTTGTTATTTTTAAACAAAAAAAAATGCTGTTAATATCACTTTAATAATACTTAGATCATGTGTTTGTCCTTTATCTAACTTTTGCCATCCTCTTGCATTCCAGTGACTGCCATTCATAGTATGTCCTCAGTTTACCTGATGAAATGAGGCTGGGCATCATGCCAGCCTCATGCCAGCAGCAAGAATGAGGACATTTATTATATAAATAGATTTTCTCCTTACAAGTGTGACTGAAAGCTAAGTATTTTAGCATGTTTTTGTTACCAAGTAAAATCTAAAATTATTCACTGAGATTTTAGTTGGAAAAAAGTGTGATTTCTTTGAGAAAATATTGATGCCTCACCAAGATTGAAACACATTGTTACCAGTATCATTGATCTTTTTATACCAACCTCAATGTATAACATTAAAAGAGAAGTATGGGATTTTTTTCCCCCAATTTTACTTACCTAGGTGGATGCAGCATCGATCCAATGCTGCATCTGTCCACCGCCGGTTCTAAATGTGAGAACTCAGCAATCACATGACCACTGATCTCTGAGTTCTCACAGCCGCTCTGAGCAAAGAGTGGTCAGTCACCACCGTCTGCTCTGTCCTACCATGCTCACTGGAGCACTGAGTTGTGGAGGGTGAGGGAGCCGCTGGCTCAGGTTCTCAGTGGCTTGCTGAGAGGTTGAGCCAGGTGCCAAACCAGACTCTGTGGTGGATCGCAACTTTAAAGTTGTTATCTGTCCCCAGCCTGGACCAGCTGAGTGATGTCAGCCAACAGCGGGCTTCAGTCTGCTGTCAGATGAAAATGTGTCACAGAAGTGTAGAACGAACTGCACTCATGTGATCCACAGGAGAAGTACAGCCAAAAGAGCTTTGGCTGTACTTCTCCTTTAATGTTAGCAATTGCCATGTACAAGGGAGTGAGCTGCAATAAAAATGAAAGATAAACAAAATACTAGTGCCAGGCCAGGCAAGTCACATGTTTCCTTTCCATAGCATAAGTTCTCCTTTTAGGAATAACATAACAACAGACCTATAACATAAACACTGAACACTGAAGTGTGGTTGATATAGGAAACAAAGTAAATCAACAAAACACAAAACAACATATTTTAATTAAAAAAAAAATATGAGGGAGAACAATGTCTCAGTCTCTCCTCCCTGCTCAGATTTTCAGTATGCTTTCTTCATGGAACTGTAAGCTGGCGGCACTGTGGAGCTTGAGTATTGGTGTTTGTATGTGTAGGGAGGGGTGGGCAATAGAAGAGATCAATTAGGGAGTTCTTGCCTGTGGGTAATGGGGTGGTTAACTTGCTAGTAGTACTGTTGGGGTGTCATTAGTCAGTGGTGGTGGCACAGGGACACACTGATGAATGGGCCTAGAAGGGGTATCCTGCTGACACAAATTCAAAAAATCTAACATGTTGTGGATCAATGCTACCATTCTAGCTTCAGGCTCTTTAACCATCAGGGGGATGAACAACATACCTAGATAATTGTTAGGCCCTTTTTCCTGCCTTCTCATCTCCATGAAAAAATTTGCATTTGTGAGTCTATCACTATGTGTTTCTACACCTGGTAGATGCTGTGCACCTAGTAATGTATCTTTGGAGAGAGGTGAGGTAATATTCCTGCGATCGGGAAAGAAGATGTTGCAGCTTCCAGTTCCTGGGTAGCCAAACTGCTCTCTTGCAATGGGGAATTAGTGTCTTTATCTTGATCATTTAGTTCGCCCAACTCAGCTTTTAGTTCAGTCTCGTCATCAAAATCACTTTTAGTGCTGGGTTAAAAAAATTAACAAAGCGTCCACAGTTTGGACCAAAAGAGACATCAAAGCATTCCTAGCAAGATCCACTTACTGATGAAGTTCCAAAATCAGCCTCAAAAACTCCAACAAGTGGTAGTGAACATAGATGTTATGCCTCTCCTTACCCACTCTTCTGTTCTTTCTTTTGTTGGCAAAATTCCTTCACAAAGCTATTTTTATTACTTATACATTTTGTTTTTAAACCTTACATTGCAAAACAATTTAAAAAAAATCTATTTAGAATAACATTTCCTTCTTAACAGGTTTTTGGCTACTGGACATTCGTGCGTGTCCCTGCATTTTGATCTCCACTTGGGTAAATCGAGCATCTGTGGTATTGTACAATCTACAAATAAGGCAATCTGGAGAAATCTGTGAACATTAGTAATGCCAATGCAGAAAGAGGAAAGTTGGAAAGATATTGCAGATGTATTAAGGCAAAGATGTAATTTCTTCAATAAACCATATTGAACAATAAACCATATCCAAATAGTGATGCCACCATTAATCAGGAGTAAATATTTCAACTATAACAAGTATTTCTCTTTAGTACTGATAGTGGTTGTAGATGCAGAATAATGCTCTTCATTGATATTGTCTTTCAAGGTAGCAGTAGCAATTCTTGCATCTTTATTCATTCTATTTTTGGACTGAGATTGAGGAATATTGAACTCATTATTCCCAAAGACCAATCATGGCTTGGGGCCTCTAACCAAAGGTACCCTTTTGTTTTTGTGAGAGATCAGGCTTTGGTCTAGGTGAATATTTGATGCAGCCTTATGCACAGCAGGGCCTAACCTGTACAATATGCATCTTTAATACAAAAGAAAAGCCTTGATGTCATTCCATAATAATAATGCAATGAAATCTAGAAGCCATTCCTACAAAACAATGCCAAAACAAACCTAGCCTCTACATCACTCCCACAACTCCCCCCCCCAGCTTCTTCCCAATAACAGCTATCTTTATAAAAAGGAAATTCCTACATTATAGAATATAATTAAAATATCTCTTTACAAAACCTGTTCAGAATGTTACCCCAGGCTTTATTACTGTTTACCATAAGGGATGTGATGAGTGCTAATGGGTTGAGCGTTCGTTCCTTGCATCTCAGAGGCCACCCTATCCAGATGCCATCCTGTTGAGGCCACAGCAGGCACAGGAGAAGAAGCAGGAGGAGTATGGTTTCCAAGCTGACACTGAGGCTAGATATGATATGGATCTTCCAGGGGTGGATTTCATACCTTTCAAACCCCAGGAGTTGTACATGGCTGTAGGATGGCAGATCGAGACAATTGCAAATCTTTCATGTGTCATTCCAAGTAACATCAGACTCCACAATCACGTCTCAGCTCAGCTGAATTCTACTGAAGCAATCAAATGTAGCAGCAAGAAAAATGCCACACAACAAGGTGCAAAATATTAATATTCCTTTATTAAAATAGCCATCAGACACAGGTTCTATTCTGACATATTTTGTGCTAATATTGAAATAATAATTTGAACATTATTTTGCATCTAGAGTTGTAACATTCCTGTTGCAGAACAATGTCCTTCTCATTGACCTGGATACCTCTGCCTCCAGTAATTTGCTGCTCATGGGCTTCCTCATGCTCCAAAAACTGCAAAAAGACCTTAAGATTTATGGCATTAGGAGGGGGCCATTAATGGTTGGCAACACTCCTTGATCTAAGTTGCAAAGAAAACGTTGCAAAGATCATCCTGCACTTACAGGGGGAGCAGAGGATGAAATTTTGAAGGATGTGCTTCAGGGGAATCTGTGCACTAATTTCCAGAAGCTAGCAAGATAACATCTCATGAACAAGGTGCTTCTGAGCTTCCTGGGTGTTAACAAAGGAGCAACAGTGGGGGTGGCTTCCTGAGAAATACCTTTAACCACTTCAATACCGGACACTTTAACCCCCTTGCTGTCCCAGCCAATTTTTAGCTTTCAGTGTTGTCACAATTTGAATGACAATTGTGCGGTCATACAACACTGTACCCATAGAAAATTTTTAGAATTCTTTTCACACAAATAGAGCTTTCTTTTGGTGGTATTTAATCACTACTGAGTTTTTTATTTTTTGCTAAATAAACAAAAAAAACCCTGTAACTTTAGAAAAAAATGCATTTTTCTTCGTTTCTGTTAAAAAGTTTTGCAAATAAATAAATTTTCTTCATACATTTACAGTATGTCAAAATGTATTCTGATACATTTTTTTGGTGAAAATAACCCAAATTAGTGTATATAATAAAGTCTTTAGGAAAGTTACAGAGTTATAGAGTCCTCAAACCATGATATATATATATATATATATATATATATATATATATATATATATATATATATATATCTGACAATAGATCAATCAATGTACTGACAGCTAATCTCACTTCTTGAGGCCCAAAAATGCCAGGATAGTACAAATACCCCCAAAATTACAGATTTTTAGAAAACAGACAGTCCAAGGTATTTAATAAGAGGCATGGTGAGTTTTTTTAAGGTGTAATGTTTTTGTAACAATTTTTTGAAAAATGAAGAAATTATTAAAAAATAATTCACAATTTTTTTTTTTTTAGATATTGTCACCAGTCCAGTACAGCGTTATTATATAACTTGTGTGGCAGTGATCATGGACACTGACTGGTGGCAGTATGTAAAAAAAAAATAAATAAATAATAATATTATTAATTTATTTTTTTTAATTTGTTCTATTTTTTTTCTTTTTTTTTACAATTTTTTTCTTTTTTTTTTACAATTTTTTTCTTTTTTTTACAATTGTTTTTCAACACACTGTGATCAGAGCAATACAATGCTAACATAGTAACACTGAACTACTCAGGGCAAGTGATCAGGATTTTTTTGTTATTTTGAGGGGACAGCAAATTTACATGGTTATACAAGCTGTATACTTACTACATTGTAGCAAAGTGTCATTTCTTAAGTGCTGTCACATGAAAAGATATAATAAAATATTTACAAAATGTGAGGGGTGTACTCACTTCTGTGAGATATGTATATATATATATATATATATATATATATATATATTTTATTTTTTTTTTTGTCACACAAAAAAACACTATTTTTTGCATGCTACATGCCTGCTCAATCTATCAGACATTGCAGTCAGATAAAATAGGCCTCCCAGCTGTGGTAAAAACCTATATGCTATTTACATATTTCATCATCAGTGTTCCAAGAATACACAGTTTTTTCATACCTAATGCTTGCTTAGTCTATAAGTAATCGTGACCTGTTCAAACAGGTTTCCTAGTTGTGATGCAAACTTGTATGCTATTTCTGTTGCCAGTGTCCAAAAGAGACACTATTTTTAGTTGCATAAAGACTTTATTAGGTTCAAACAAATACAGAAAGGTCCAGCTAGTCACATCATATATAGCTGTAAATTACACATGAAAGCTGGCACATGTACAGTGCAGGAAGGGACGTATGACAGGGATTGAGAACATGTTCCTCAATACAAAAAAATAGTTATTCAATTAAACAATAAAGCATCAAATTCGAGGTGTAAGGACTCATGAGGGGAAATGGTAGTGGGTGTTAATCAGGGCAGAGGCTTTACATTGGAGGCTCAGCAACCCAGCCAATATTCCTTCTAAGGGTGCAACGGCCTAGGAGGAAGAGAAATCTGAAGAGGAGTGACTGGGGAGAGGACAGAACAAGGTGAGGTGGAACCTCTGGAAGAAGCTGGGAGAGGGGAAAAAAAAGGGGGGAAAGGGAAGGGGAGATAGAAGCAGATATGGAAGGGGTGTGGGAGAGGTGGGGAGGTCATGGAGGGAGGGAAACATCTATGGACATGGGCGTTGGTCCCCTCCAGCCTCCTACCTTGCTCCCCCTCTTATAGGGCATTAGAAGGCTATCCATGTATATCCATGGGTAAGTTTAGCACAAGGGTCAGGGGCATATGCTCAGGAGGATGTTTATCTAGTGAATTATAGTCTTAGGATGAGATACCCATAAGGTGGGAATATTCTGTAGACATTTGAAAGTGAAGCCAGCACTACCAAATCTTTGAAAATTTTGGAAGAGCTTTCGTGTGATATAGCAATCACTTCTTCCATTTCTGCTATTTTATGGGGCCTTGAGAATTATTCCTGGATGGTCCTGGGTGGTGCAGGTGGAGCCCCAGAGCACTAGGAAAGACACATTTTTTTTATGGATGTTAAATGGCTCAATCACTAAATTGCAGCTTGTCTATAAGGGCTTAATAATTGTGCTGCAAAATTGTCATATTTTATCCATGTTTACAGCTCACCATGCATGCAACAAGATGCATTCACAGGTGTTTCATTTACTTGCATTTATGCACATTGCATTCCAACAAAATGCAGCTTTTTCCACTGGTTTTAACCTCCAATTACTGCAATGCAATGGTGTCAACTACACTCATTGCAAACCATTAATTTTTATTGTCTAGGCATTTGTGAACACATCCAATCACATCTGGTGTGAACAGGCACTAAGTGTTATGATTTGGTCAAGATTAGTGTTAGGTGCAATACTTGGGTTACTGTTAAGGGGTTTTAAGGTTAGTTGTTAAACTATCCATTTCAGGGAGGTCTAGTTTAAAGTTCTGTCGAAGGCCTGCTTTGTGCCTGGTGTTACATCAGATGGGAGAGAGTGGGGCTAATGATTGTGAGCCACTGCTGCCAGACAGTGGTGTATCTAGGTTTTGTGCTGCTCTAGGCAACATAAAAATGGTGCCCCCCCCCCCCCCCCATGAAAGAGCGAGAGAGTTCAGTGATGTGTGTGTGTATATATTTATATTAATATATATATATATAATCATCTTTCTCTCTCTCACGATTAAATATATATCTCAAATCATATATATATTGTATAATGATTATCTATGATATGGAAATTGTTCAGTTTAAAAGTGCCAATCAATGTTTGTCAGTAACCCATCAATCATACAGATTACACAGCTGGGTCTCCTGTATAATATGCATAGCACATGGGTGCTGCATGTCCCCTCCTACCCCTAGAATAAAGCTGGTGCCATCACCCTCTCCACCATCAGCAAACCCTGTATCTTCTATATACAGTCATGGCCGAAATTGTTGGCACCCTTGATATTTCTCCAGGAAATCATGTATTTCTCACGAAACGTATTGCATTAACACATGTTTTGCTATACACATGTTTATTCCCTTTGTGTGTATTGGGACAAAACAAAAAAAGGGAGGAAAGAAAGCAAATTCGACATAATGTCACACAAACCTCCAAAAATGGGCTGGACAAAAGTATTGGCACCCTTTCACAACTGCGGATAAATAAGAATGTTACAAGCATGTGATGCTCCTGTAAACTCACCTGGGGCAAGTAACAGGTGTGGGCAATATAGAAATCACACCTGAAAGCAGATAAAAAGGAGAGACGTTCACTTAACCTTTGCATTGTGTGTCTGTCTGTGCCACACTAAGCATGGACAACAGAAAGAGGAGACGAGAACTGTCTGAGGACCTGAGAACCAAAATTGTGGCAAAATATCAACAATCTCAAGGTTACAAGTCCATCTCCAGAGAACTAGATTTGCCTTTGTCCACAGTGCGCAACATTATCAAGAAGTTTGCAACCCATGGCACTGTAGCTAATCTCCCTGGTCGTGGACGGATGAGGAAAATTGATGAAAGATTGCAACGCAGAATAGTCCGGATGGTGGATAAGCAGCCCCAAACATGTTCCAAAGACATTCAAGCTGTCCTGCAGGCTCAGGGAGCATCAGTGTCAGCGCGAACTATCCGTCGACATTTAAATGAAATGAAACGCTATGGCAGGAGACCCAGGAGGACCCCACTGCTGACACAGAGACATAAAAAAGCAAGACTACAGTTTGCCAAAATGTACTTGAGTAAGCCAAAAGCCTTCTGGGAAAACGTCTTGTGGACAGATGAGACCAAGATAGAGCTTTTCGGTAAAGCACATCATTCTACTGTTTACCGAAAACGGAATGAGGCCTACAAAGAACAAAACACAGTACCTACGGTAAAATATGGTGGAGGTTCAATGATGTTTTGGGGTTGTTTTGCTGCCTCTGGCACTGGGTGCCTTGACTGTGTGCAAGGCATCATGAAATCTGAGGATTACCAAAGGATTTTGGGTCGCACTGTAGGGCCCAGTGTCAGAAAGCTGGGTTTGCGTCCAAGATCCTGGGTCTTCCAGCAGGACAATGACCCCAAACATACGTCAAAAAGCACTCAGAAATGGATGGCAAAGAAGCGCTGGAGAGTTCTGAAGTGGCCAGCAATGAGCCCAGATCTAAATCCCATTGAACACCTGTGGAGAGATCTTAAAATTGCTGTTGGGAAAAGGTGTCCTTCCAATAAGAGAGACCTGGAGCTGTTTGCAAAGGAAGAGTGGTCCAAAATTCCGGGTGAGAGGTGTCAGAAGCTTATTGATGGTTATAGGAAGCGACTGATTTCAGTTATGTTTTCCAAAGGGTGTGCAACCAAATATTAAGTTAAGGGTGCCAATACTTTTGTCCAGCCCATTTTTGGGGTTTTGTGTGACATTATGTCATATTTGCTTTTCTGCCTCTGTTTTATATTTGTTCCAATACATACAAAGGGAATAAACATGTGTATAGCAAAACATGTGTTAATGCAATACCTTTTTTGTGTGAAATACTTGATTTTCAGGAAAAATATCAAGGGTGCCAACAATTTCGGCCATGACTGTAGTTTGCTGGGTGACTTCTCCTTTCCCTCTGGTCTGAGCAGAAAAAAATATCCCAGATATTCCTAATATCTGCACCCTTTCTAGCCAGAGGATACTTAGTCCATGCAGCAGACAGGGGGGAGACGGTGCCAAATGATATGACCCTTTCCCCATTTGATGAAATGCACCGGCCAGATTGCAGTTAATTTCTACAGAGTCTTAATTTACAAAGTAATAAAGAGATCATGAGAGAAGGTTATAAAATCAGTGGTGTGGCGGGGTGAAGATTTTGGTCCTCCCTGCATAGTATTAGTACACTCCACAAGCTGGTTTTCCTGTCTGTAAGCATCAGGTATCACAGGTTCCCATGGGCGGGGTTTGGTTACACTATTTGCGTAGCGTAGAACGGAGGGCAAGGCAAGGGCACTACGCTGCGCTGGAGACTTAAGCAGGCTTGGTGGACAGGAGATGGATGTGTGAGCTGTTTTCAGTAGCAGCTTTCGGTTTCGTGAGTCCGCTGAGAGATTGAGCTACAATCTTCTCCCCGGATGGACATCTCTTCCAGGTGGAATACGCTGATAGGGCTCATGCAGTGCCTATCTGGGTGACGGTCCCCATACTCAATCACCTGCCATGTGTGCTCTCTCTTCCGGGGTCAGCGCAGCCCCCATGAAAAATGCCGCCCTAGGCAAACTCCTTTTTTGCCTCATGGCAAATACGCTCCTGCCGCCAGAGGCTTGGAATATTATAATGATGAGGTGGGCCAGCAGGTTCAGTGTTGATCAGGCCCAGGTTCTGTAGCAGGACTTGGAATGTAGCTAATAAGTGAGATTTGAATGAAAGATGGAAAGGGAATTATCAGCAATACTTAATCTCTTTGTTAATAAGTGGTTGGAGCAGAGGTTTTAGAGATTTTTATTTTTGGACCGTAGTGGGGTAAACATACACAAATATTTGGATTGGGTGGCTCCAAAGCTAAATATCTGTTGTTTCACTTCCTTCACATAGTAAAAGGAAGGGATTGCTGTCCGGGAGTGCGACAGTAAGGACTCTGTGGACCCTGTCAAGTTCCCATCTGTGCATAGGAATATCAGGGGTGAAGACTCATATCGACTCTTGCATTATTTCTTCAGAGTTATTCAGAGATTCCAGCACTCCAAGAACCTATTAGCTGCGAGATGACTCATTCTTGAAAACTTTGATTTTGTTAAGGACCTCATCCATTTGTTGTTGCAGGCCCTGGATAAGTGCTGTATTTTGGATAGTTCTGCCAATAGTGGTGTCTAGCTTATTTTCTCCAAGAACCTATTAGCTGCGAGATGACTCATTCTTGAAAACTTTGATTTTGTTAAGGACCTCATCCATTTGTTGTTGCAGGCCCTGGATAAGTGCTGTATTTTGGATAGTTCTGCCAATAGTGGTGTCTAGCTTATTTTCTATCGTTCTTATGCAGATGCCTAGCTCTTTGAATTCACCCTTCAATTCTGAGGCGATTATTTTAGTAGCCTTTTCCAGACCTTTTTCAAAGAGGGCAGAAAATCTAGCCAAAATGATGGGATCCCCTGAGTATTCTAATAGTGGTGCAGTCTGGGCATCAGAAGTTGGTGAAAGGCTTTTTGCTACATTTCCCTGACTGGGGGAATCTGGGAGAATCCAACCAACATGCAAGGAGACACAAAGTAACCAGAGCAAACTGCAATGAGCCAAGCATCCAGAAGCTGGGCAGCATTCTTTTTCCTTTTTTTGAGATTGAAAAAGGAGGTGGAGCCTCTGAAACGCATACTCTCCACACACATGCCAGCCCTGGTGGTTGCTTTAGAGAGTGTTAAAGAGGCTGATGGGTGTCACTGGTGTTTCCTTCTTTGGCAGGTCCCAGATCTATGCTGCCCAACTTCTGGTTGCTTGGCTCATTGCACTGTGGTCCACCCTCTTCTTCTGTGCATGCATTCACCTTTCTGCCTCTAAGCTGCACCTTAGAAGACCTTATGTAAGTGTGGATATTATGTTTATTAATAAACTGGATACTAGTCATTAATACTGCGCTCTAGTTTACAAAATAAAAATTATATTATTAATGAAAAATAATATTTAGTGCTGCGCTCCCGTGCTAAATTAATTATATAAAAAAACTTGCAACAGTGATTATCAGTTCATAATCAAACTATATACTCTAAAACATATTAAAATAACAAAAACAATATAATAGCCTTGATGCAAACAATTTCTGTGTTAAATGAACAGTCCTCTTGATAAATCCAAATACTCGTGTCACCAAATGGGGAAAAACACAGATGAATATTAATATATATTGCGCTCACCTCCAATTTTTGCCTAATATATAAATAGGCAAAAAACACTTTTTGTCCTGACAGGACAGATGAGAACTACTCCTGCTTCAGATCTCCCACTCAGCTGGTTGCACGTTGTTGTATGCTAATGATCCACCTGGTGTCTCTCCACAATGCTGCTTAATAAGATAAATATGGAAGGATTCCTCACTCTCACCTCCAGGGGTCTATTTGTCTATATATCCCCTCCAGAACTCCACATGATAATGGTATCAAAAAGAAAACGAGAAATAGTGTCTTATCCTTTTAAACATTTTAATACTCAAATGAGCAATTGCACTCACATTAAAAACAATCAAAATGCGCCTGTGATAAATGCCTTTGTGTGTGGTCTTCACACTAACAATATTCGCCGTTAGCTGGCCGACAACGTGGTGACTTCAGAGCCCCTCCCCTACGCAGGGTCCTGTGGCTTCATCAGGGTGATATTTGTGTCTCCCTAAATGTAGCAGCTTGACTAGGCTGCAATGTAAGTGGTATGTATAATGGTTTTAGTAATGAGATAGTATAGTAATGAGAGATTTGGATATTGGTATATACCCGTTATGATTATCCAAGACTTTTAAACACATTTGCTTGCATTGATCATTACTCATAATGACAATGTTGCCACCTTTATCTGATGGTTTAATAGTTAATTCGTGATAGTTTGATAAGTTCCTCAAGGCTGATTTTTCAATTTCGGTAAGATTGTTGATTGAATTATTGATCTTGAGTTTGGTTATCTCATTGTTAGGGTCACAAATGCTGCTATATTCGGATTCATGTTAAGGGATGGGAATTTCTCCAACATCTTCCTAAGTGTAGATGGGCCAGGTTCAGGGTCCTCAGGGTCAATCTGCTGATCTAATAGGGCCTTTATATCAAATCAGTCGATCAAATCTATCAGTGATTCCTCATTAAGAAGCTCCACAAGATGTGATGTGTGATGTGAAAGATTGATAATATTAAGTTCATGTTTATTTGATTTGTGTTCTGGTCTGTCCCCCCTATCTAAGTAATGCTCCCCCTTATGGGTTGCAGACATATCTATATAGAGTCTTAAAAAGTTTCAATAAAATTAGAGGGGATAGGAGTGGACACCATAACTTGTGACTGAAAAGAGTGAATACCAGTATTCTGAGAACCATTACAGGGGTGAGAGGTAAAGTCACCACTTGAATTACCTGAACCCATCACTGAAATAGCCCCAGAAGATCGATTTTCCATAGTGTGAGAAGAAGAACCCTCAAATGTGCATTTTATGACTTGACTGTCCACTCCATCCTCAGGTAGTAGTCGTTTAAATTTATGTGGATCCAGGTGTTTGACTGCATCCTGTGAAGAAGAGGATAGAAAATAATTGAGTAATGAAATAGACCCTCTTCCCCCTTCATTTTGTTGCATAGGTCGACCATAACCCCTCCCGGTTTTATTTTTTAGATTTCATTTATATGCTCTACCTTCCTGAAAGGCTAACTTGTCCTTCCAAAACTTTTTTTCTTTAGTTACTAAGATGTCTTTATTATGGTTATCTAGATGGAATTTAACCCCTTGACGCCGACAGTACACAAATATGCGGCCCCACGGAACTGGGCTTTTTTCCGTGGAGCCGCATATTTGCGTACTTGTGTTCTTACCGGGATCGCGCCCGATCGCGTGCCCGCAGCGAGGAGAGTGGAGTGTCAATGACAGCTTCGGAACTCGGACTGATGATTGGCAGGCAGGAGAACCCACCCCCAGTCATGTGATCACTGTGACAGCCAATCACAGTGAGCACATGAATGGGAAGCCTGTTAAACAGCTTCCTAGTATCTCTTTCTCTTCAGATCGTGAGGAGAAAGTGATACAGTGTGATGTTTCTCAGATCTTTCTCTGAGGAAAAAAAAAAGTAAAAGTAAAATATAATATAATCAGCCCACAGTAGTTCCCAGATTAGGCTTTGATCATTCCTGTTAGTGTAGTGTAGTGACAGCTTCTCTCCAGTTCACCTGTCACCGTTGTCCCAGCGTTTGTGTTCCTATTGCAACTGGTCCCAGCGTTAGCGTCAGCATCCCTGTTGGTCCTAGCGTTAGCGTCCCTGTTGGTCTCAGCGTTAGCGTCCCTGTTGGTCTCAGCGTTAGCGTCCTTGTTGGTCTCAGAGTTAGCGTCCCTGTTGGTCTCAGTGTTAACTTCCCTGTTGGTCTCAGCGTTAACTTCCCTGTTGGTCTCAGCGTTAACTTCCCTGTTGGTCTCAGCGTTAGCGTCCCTGTTGGTCCCAGCGTTAGCGCCCCTGTTGGTCTCAGCGTTAGAGTCCCTGTTGGTCTCAGCGTCAGCGTCCCTGTTGGTCTCAGCGTCAGCGTCCCTGTTGGTCTCAGCGTTAGCGATTCACTGGTTGATATCAGTGTTTTATATTAAAAAAATAATAATTATATATACATACACTTTTAGATTTAGTGTGTGCCCATACTGTCCATTTCTGTATGTTAGTACAACTAAAAAAAAAAAAAATTGTGTTAATTAGTGCTTTGGCCAGTATCAGTGCTCCTGTGAATGCCGTTGATCGTGTCAGTGTTTTAAGAAAAAAGTTTTAGATTTCAGTATTTTATATATGCATACTTTTGCATAGTTTGGGGCCTATATTTTTTTTTTAAATGGCAAGAAGGCTGTATACTGCTGAAGAGGCATATGCCCTCCTATGCTCTGAAAGTGAAGCTGAGTCAAGCTCAGAAGATGAGGATTTCATCTGTAACAGCAAAAGTGCCACTTCAGGCAGCTCCTCCGACTCTGAAAGTCCGAGTACTAGCAGGCAGCAAGAGGATGCACAGGGTAGCCCCACATCAGTTGCTGCACAACAGTACACCTCTCAGTGGATACCTGCGAGGTCTTTCACCCCTCAAATACCAACATTTACGGCCTCACCAGGCATAAATATCAATGTTGAAAATTTTGACCATGTGGATTTCTTCAAGGTATTCATAAGTGATGAGCTCCTAGAGCATATCATTGATCAAACTAATCTTTATGCCACCCAGTTTATGGCTCAACTCCCGACATCTTCTCACAGGAAGAGATGGGTGCCAACACACCTTACAGAATTCAAAATTGTACTGGGTTTGTTACTCAACATGGGCATAGTCCGAAAGCCCACAATTCGGCAGTATTGGACCTCTAGCCCCATCCATGCCACACCATCTTTTCCTGCAGTTATTTCAAGAGACCGCTTTGAAGTATTGCTGCGATTTTTGCATTTTAATGATAATTTGCAGTGTCCCCCAAGCAGTGACGCCAGATATGACCGCCTGTTCAAATTGAGGCCCCTAATTTCTTTTCTTTCTGAAAAATTTTCAGCTGTTTATACCCCAGAAAAGAATATCTCCGTTGATGAATCCTTGCTGAATTTTAAAGGCCGACTGCATTTTAAGCAGTACATGCCATCAAAACGTGCCCGGTATGGCATAAAATTTTACAAATTGTGCAAAAGCACAACAGGGTATACATTTGATTTTCTAATGTATGAAGGACGGGACAGACAACTCAACCCCCAGGGCTGCCCAAACAACCTTGGAGTCAATGGGAAACTTGTTTGGCAGCTGATCCAACCTCTGCTCCGCCAAGGCTACCATCTTTATGTTGACAACTACTACAGCAGTGTGCTACTTTTTAGAGCTCTGCATGCTGCTGGCACAGGAGCATGTGGTACCATGCGGAAAAACCGCAAAGATTTTCCACAGCAGCTGGTGAAACAACGTCTGCAGAGAGGCGCATCTCTCAGTTACCAACAGGAGGAAATGATGGCTGTCAAATTCTCAGACAGAAAAGATGTCTATATGCTGACAACAATCCACCCAGAGGGCACAGTGACTGTAACAGAACGGGGGTCAGCTACACTGAAGGAAAAGCCACTGTGTATTATGGTATACAACAAATACATGGGTGGAGTTGACCTCTCTGACCAGGTCTTGCAGCCCTACCTGGTGC